>NW_010327515.1:0-3314 GCF_000700745.2 Antrostomus carolinensis | reverse complement strand
CCACCCAGCCTGTATTTATGTTTGGGATTGTTTTGGAATTCCCTCCAGTTCAATTTTGTCTTGTTTTGGTGTCTGGCTGTAGTCCTGACCTTGCAGGGAATGTGGTTTGTCCCACGCGTGGAGAAGTTGGGATAAGTAGAAGGTCACAGGAAATTCCCTGCATTGAGGGAGAGCCACGACCATTCCAACATCTCCCCAGTGTGGGGATGTACTGGGACAGCTTCAGCTTGGTGTCCTGCAGGAATTTCAGCCTCCAGATAGAAAAGGCATAGAGTATATTTTCCCAAAATTCCTTATTTTGATGTGTAGGTGTGTCGGATGGGAGGTGAGAGGAGATCTCCAGCTGCACGTGGCCTCTTTTTCTGGAGGCAATAAGCAATTAGACTTCATCCCCGTGCAGCTCAGCGGGATGAAACGAGCACCTCTCTCTCCTCACATGTAGCTTCGTTTGCGATATGAATTACCTGCTTTTAGTTCCCAGTCTTAACTGGGAGCCTTCCCAATAAATTCAGCCAGTTTGAGCCGGGCTTTGGTGTTTAAGACATTGGCTTTTGCACCTTCAGTGGATCCTCCCTGGTTTCTGACCCAACGTTGCCACAAACTGGTGGGACTCAGTCCCTGAATTAATTGGGCGCCGTTGAATTTTCCCCTTCCCATACTCAGGTACGGTTGGACTCGATGATCTCAAAGGTCTTTTCCAACCAAACAATTCTATGATTCAAAGTGTCTATAAATAATTATATATATTAAATAATTAAATATAATGGGGTATTTGTGGGCGAGGAGATGAGGAGCGAGTCCTTTTCTAAATAATTTCTTGGTGTCTACCCCTCTCAAAACACACCCATGTCAATTTTGAGAGAGCTTCACATCTCTTCCCTCAACATCTCACCAAAACTTCATTTTCTCTTCTTTTCCCCCAGATATTAAGTTCCTGCCGTTGTATCCCAGAGAATCGCGAGGAACGAGAATCCAAGTCTTATCTCAACTACTGTACAGGATGAAACAGCGCAAGCTTCCTAAGCTAGAGCCGGGCTTGCTCACGTAGTAGACAGTGTGTTTAGGTTATTTATTTATTAAATTAGAATACTCTACATGCGGCCTCTGCCACTGGTGTTCGTACTGCCGCGGGACTGCGAGACGGTGGATTTCTTTCCCTTTGTTTCATTTTTTTCTCTTTGGGTTGGTTTTTGGTTTGGTTTTTTGGTTTGGTTTGGTTTGTTTTTCCGGAGCTGGGAAGAATTGAATCACCACGATGTATTTGGAATAATCTGTTATCACCGTTCATCCGACGCACACGACGGGAGCCACGGGATTTAACTTGGAGGTCGCTTTTGGTTCCTTTCACATCCCAGAGCTGCTTCTTCTAGTGGAGCAAGATCTCAGCAGCTTTGAGAGCCTTGAGAGCTGGCCAGAGGGCAGCTGGGTTTGTATTTCTCTTGCCATTTGATGATGAAGCTGAAAACCTCGTTTGCTCCAGGCGCTGCCCAGCTTGGCAGCGAAGCGGTAAATCTCGACGGCGATCGCTGGAGAAACATCTCGTCATTCTTGTTGAACTTCCCGAGGGATGGTTCTGCCAGCAAGTTGATGAACTTTGCCTTAGCACTGCTGAGAGCTGTAACGAAGGGTCTGGTCGTTAGTGTCAGCCAGGGATAACCCCTAGCACGTTGGAAGAGTTGGGAGGGCAGAGCGGTGCCCGCTCGGAGGTAGATGTGGTGGTGGTGGGGTAGGACCCACCACCGCTCCCTTCATCACAGCTCCACAGTTCCTGCTGCTTATGTTACGAGTGCCAACCTCCTAAGGTTCAACCAAAGTCCTAGTCCTGGTGGGGCTACGGGGCAGCCTTGCCTGCCTGTGCTGGTGGAACCTCACCAACAAATGCTGCTCACATGTCAAGGAGCTCTTCCAAACTCAAGCAGAGCTTGTTGACCATCCTGGCTGGGAAGACCTTTATCCACACGAGGTCTTTCTCCAGCTGAATTTCAGTCCTCATTGGAAATCTTTGGAGTTTTATTTTCTAGTCATATTTGTATGATAAAATCTGGAAATCCCCTTTGAATCTATGAGACGTACGCCGGAGTAACCCCCACACGGGTTTTGAGCGCGGGGAAGAGTTCAGCATCACTAAAACCCTTCAGTCACCTCAAATCTTGATACATCAGAAGCGATGGAGAACAAATTTGCTGTAGTCACTTGTTTTAGCCCAGGATGTCCCACCTGAACGCTGCGGACAGCGTGGCACACTTACCAAGGTGACTTTCCACATCTCCGTGTCTCATCAGAGTCACTTTTATGGTTCACATGGAGAACATGGTCCTTCTAAAATAAAATTGCTCGACCCTGTGAGCACAAAAGCCTTTATCCTGTGGTTGCTGCTTTGGTACCCAAGTCCCTCATCAGCTACAGATCCTTGTTTTGTCCTCCTGGACCTCTTTGCCATCATGAAAAAGCTCTTTTGTAGCAGCTCATTCACGCACAAGAAAGGAAAAACTGTGGAATTATGGTCTCAGTGGCCAAGTCCTTCTCATGGCTCTTTGATACCGAGGTCTGAAGTTGACTTGACCACAAGCTCCTCATCTTTGGAGCAAACGTTCTTGTTTGCTTGCTTATTCCAAGTTTCTCTTTGAAATTTCTCAAAGCTTAGAAGTAAGACCTTGAGAAGACTTTGAGAAGACTTTAAGAAGACCTTAGAGTGTTGAGAAGGCTTTTGGGAGACCTTAGAGTGTTGAGAAGGTTTTTGGGAGACCTTAGGGCTTTGAGAAGGTTTTTGGGAGACCTTAGAGTGTTTAGAAGGTTTTTGGGAGACGTTAGGGATTTGAGAAGGCTTTTGGAAGACCTTAGGGCTTTGAGAAGACTTCATCATAGACTGCTCACTAACCCAAACTTGAAATAATCTTTACTCACTCATGACTTTTACCCAGATCCTGAGATTTTTTTGGGGAAGAATCCCCTGAGCTATTTGAAAGGTCACGTTGGGGTCTTTCCTTGCGCTGGAGTACCTTGTTCTGCATCAAACCAACGAGCCCCCAGAGTTCCTGTTGTTCTCTGCAGATGGGCAGTGTGAAATCCTGCTCTCGGTCGAGGTGGTTGTGGGGTCACGTTGAAGCAAAGCAGCTTTTGGAAAAATAAGTGTCCCACCAGTTTCTGCCCCAGGAAAATCCCTTCTCCATCGGCGTGACCCTTGGGTACAGCTGACGCGGTCGCTTGCCTCCTCCGTGTCCGTCGCTCGTGCAGCATCCGGTGGTTGTTGTCCTCATCCCTGAATTCCTTCGTGCTGATTTTTTAAGCCCTTCCAGGTAGATAGGAGAAAAAGA
>NW_010327514.1:0-3460 GCF_000700745.2 Antrostomus carolinensis | reverse complement strand
TCCCATGGACTGGGAGAAGGTTCCTCCTGGGGTGAGGATGGTTGAACACGCCATTGGCATTCCCATGACCTGGATCTTGGGTGACCTGGGGGCTGCCCAGCATCTTCCCCACCATCTGAGATGTGGCCAGGTGTGAGGATGTGCTGGGGACCAGCCACCCCATGGGGACACCTAGGCTGGCAGACCTCCCATGACCCCCAAGCCATGTTAGATGCTCCTGGGGGTCCTACACCCCCCAAGCCGCCCTGGGGCTCACAGGTGGTGACATTGGTCACTCAGGGTCCTGGTGAAGGGACATTAGTGACACAGGGAATCGGTCCCCAGTTTGGGGGCAAGTGTCTCCTGCCATCTCCTTCCTGTGTGGCCCTGGGAGGGGACACATCGAGTGCCATATGGTGACACCCAGACAGATCCTGGCTCCCCAGGCAGGATCCCCCATGTCCCCATGTGGTGTCCATCCATGAGTCCCCTGGGAGGGGACAAAGGGTGGGCAGGGGCTGTCCCCTCTGTCCCCTCTGTCCCCTCTGTCCCCCAACCCCAAATGAGAATCCTCAGATCGTTGACCTTTGAGGTCATCGAGGCCAAGTGATGGGTGGGGGGGTCACCTTCTGTCCCCTCCGAGTTGGGCTGGGGTCCCCCAGGTGCTTGGCAATCTGTGCCAAGGGTGACCTTTCATGTTCTGTGATGCCACGTCCTGGTGTCACCTCCATCTCCTCTGACAATGACAATGTTCCCTGGCCACATTGGGGACCAGAAGACAGTCCCAGAAGGGTGGCAGTGGCATGTGGGGGTGCTGGGGTGGGGGGGGTGGCAAGGCTGACATGTTGGCTTCACCTCTGTCCATCCCATCTTGGTGTCACCATGCACAGGAGCTGGGGACTAAGTGACCTTTAATGGTCCCTCCCAACCCCAACCATTCTATGGACCCAAGGAGGAGGTGGTGGTGGGTGGGTCTGATGGCATCAGGGGGTGAGGGACCCCCCATCTCTAGGGACCTGGTCCCATCTGTTGGCATCTTCCTGCCCTTGGGTGCAGTGACATGGGGACACCTTGTCCCCCAGCACGAGGGGACACAGCCCTGAGGTTGGAGGTGCCTCCAGCCACCTTGGGTGCAAACTCCTCAGCTCCTCACCTACAGACCCCCACCCACTGTGGGACACCCACCACCCTGGGCTGCCTGCACCCATGTTGGGGATGTGGAGAAGGATGGGGACCCTACCCTGTCACCCTCCCCGGTTGGTGTGGGCAGCAGGTCTCTCCTTGCAGGTCGGATCTTCAATGGTTCTGCCAAACCCATCGACAGTGGCCCCCCGGTGATGGCCGAGGACTTCCTGGACATCAACGGTGACAACGCTGGGCATGACATTGGTTTCCCTGGTTCCATTCACCAACCACCAGCCATGGTGGTTTGGGATGTGGTGGGGGGGTCACATCATGCCCTGATGGCCAGAGAATCTCCATGGTGCCATCTCCACCCCTCTCTGTCCCCATTGGGGTGTCCTGGGTGGGGGTACGGGTGCAGGGGGGGTGCTTGGTGAACCCATCCCACCCCAGAGCTGCTGTGAGGTGGCTTCACTGCTCCAAGAACTTCTCTTTTCACCCCAGAAGCTCCTGTCTCATTTTTAGCACCCAGGGGTGGTGACTCCTCCATGGGTTTTGAGGAGCAGGGTTGTCCCCCCCCCAGCCAGTCATGTCCCCTCACCATGGCACAGCACCCATCATGCCAAGAGGACCCTGGGTGTCCTCATGGGTGTCTCATGGGTGCCTCATTCCCTCACCCCCCACCTCCAGGTCAGCCCATCAACCCCCACAGCCGCATCTACCCCGAGGAGATGATCCAAACTGGGATCTCACCCATCGACGTGATGAACAGCATCGCCCGGGGCCAGAAGATCCCCATCTTCTCTGCTGCTGGTCTCCCCCATAACGAGGTGGGTCCCCATGGGGTGCTGAGCCCCCTGGCAGCAGGTGGAGGAGGAGGAGGAGGATGGAGGAGGAAGCACAGAGGGGTTTGGGGTGGATGGAGCCTGTCTCCTGCGTCTCTCCTCCTCTCCCTGTTGGGTTCTGCTCATGGTGATGGATCAGACCCACCTTTTGAGGTGTCTGTTGTGGTCCCTGACCCCCTTCCAAGCCATGTGGAGTGATGGGTGGGTGGACACAGGAGCAAGGAAACCCACGTTGCCTCGTGCCTCAGTTTCCCCATTTGCACAACGAGGGGTAACACGGACCCTGGTGTGGCAGGAGATGTGCTGGGAGGGGAGAGGTGATCTGGGCTTGTCCAACATGGGGTCTCCAAGGCCATGGAGGTCACAGGTCACCTCGTGCTCCTGCCAGTGTGGCCATGTTGGGTGTTGGAGATACCAGCTTGACCCATGGGTGCACCAGGGTGGTGTGTGGGCAGTGCCACCCTGGTCCTCCCAGGACAGATGGTGACACGATGGGATGGAAAACCAGATCAGGAGGAAGGTGACCATGGTCAAGTCAGGGTCCTCCTGGCATGATGGGTGCTGTGCCATGGTGAGGGGACACAACTGGCTGGGGTGGGGACAACCCTGCTCCTCAAAACCTATGGGGCTGGGCACCCACTGGGTGTCCATGCTGGGGTGCTCTCCCCAACCCATGGGGTTGGGCACCCACTGGGTGTCCATGCTGGGGTGCTCTGTCTTCTGCTGGTCCCCATCTCCATCCCCTGCTGCCGTGGGGGCCAGATCCTGATCCTGGTGGGCTGTGACCACCTCAGGATGGATTTGTGGTGGCCACTGGCCCCACGTTGCCCATCTGTCCCTGTCCCACTGCAGATTGCTGCCCAGATCTGCCGGCAGGCTGGCCTGGTGAAGAAGTCCAAGGACGTGGTGGACTATCATGAGGACAACTTTGCCATCGTCTTCGCAGCCATGGGGGTGAGTCAGTGGCGAGGTTGACTGGTGGGATCTCCTGTTGCAGAGGAGGTGTAGGTGGCCTTCCTGTCACCTCCCTGCACTGCCTTGTCCCTGCCTGCCTCAGTTTCCCCGTGTGTGACCGGCCTCTCCTCCCACCCGGGCAGGTGAACATGGAGACAGCTCGCTTCTTCAAGTCAGACTTTGAGGAGAACGGCTCCATGGGGAACGTGTGCCTCTTCCTCAACCTGGCCAATGACCCCACGTGAGTCCACCCCGTGGCTCCAACATATGGCTTTCTTCCTCCTCCTCTTCCTCTTCCTCCTCCTGCTTTTTCCTTCTCCTCCTCCTCCTCCTTCTCCTTCTCCTCCTCCTTCTTTTATCCTCCTTCTCCTCCCCCTCTCCACCTCCTCCTCCTCATCTTCCTCCTCCTCCTCCTCCTCCTCCTCCTCCTCCTTCTCTTCTCCTCTTTCTCTTCTCCTCCTTCTCTTTCTTTTATCCTCCTTCTCCTCCTCCCCGTATTCTCCTCCTCCTTGCCCTTCTCCTCCTCATCTTCCTCCTTCCCTCCTTCCCTCCTTCCCTCC
>NW_010327513.1:0-687 GCF_000700745.2 Antrostomus carolinensis | reverse complement strand
CCCACGGGCAGACCCCCGGGATGGTGGGGGGGGACACGCAGGGCTGGACACTCGTCCCTCTGTCCTTGTCCCTGATCTCGGGGTGCTGGGGCTGCTTCTCCTGGGCCTGGGGTTCTCTTTGCCCGGGGATTGTCCGTGGTGGATCCTTCTGCTCTGGTGGGCTCAGCTGGGCCTGGGGAGATGAGAACACGAGCTCTGCCGCCGGTAAATTCACCTGAAACCGGGATTTTCTTGCAGAACACCCGTAAATGCGTCTGCTCCCCAAATCCCACATTCCCAGAGGAAGCTGTTGGATGGAGTGTTGGTTGTGTGCTCGGAGCCGAGGAGAGGGAACCCCTTTCCCAGGAGAAGAGGGAATCCTTTTCCATGAGGAAAGGGAACCCCTTTCCATGAGGAGAGGGAATCCTTTTCCATGAGGAGAGGGAACCCCTTTCCCATGAGGAGAGGGAACCCTTTCCCAGGAAGAGAGGGAACTCTTTTCCAAGGGAAGGAACCCTTTTCCATGAGGAAAGGGAATCCTTTTCCAATGGGGAGAGGGAACTCTTTTCCAGGAGGAGAGGGAACCCTTTTGCCATGAGGAGGGGGAACATTTTCCCAGGAGGAGATGGAATCCTTTTCCATGGGGAGAGGGAACCCTTTTCCAAGAGGACAGGGAGCCCTTTCCAGGAGGAGAGGGAACCCCTTTCC
>NW_010327512.1:0-1313 GCF_000700745.2 Antrostomus carolinensis | reverse complement strand
TCCGCAGAACCGGCTTTGCGAGGCCCCGACGTGCGGGAGCGGGCAGCCCCGGGACTCCCCGCCGGAGCCTCTCCCGGGCCAGTGACCAGAGCGGGGAGCGCGGCCGACGGGGCGGCCCCGGCCCGGTTGCCCCCGCCCGCTGCAGAGCTCGCTTTTCCCGGGGCGTGGGGACAGCGCAGGGACCCGCACCCCCGCACACGCGGGGCTCGTGTATTTACGGACACGCACGCAGATTTGGTAAGCAAAAGCATCGGCAAGCGGCTCTGTTCCTAAATCAGGGTTTTACCGCATGGCGAAGTGTTTATCGGTTCCTCCCTTATCGCCGTCATTTCAGATACAAAACAGATTTATATTTTTTTTAATTAAAAATAAAATGTAAAGCCCACTAAACCAAACAAAAGGAGAGACAAAGCGATTTCCAGAGGCGAACGGAGCGTTGTTTGCAATCAGAGAGTGGGCTGATGTTTGGCTTTCAAATTCACTTATCCTCTCCATAATTACGATTTTCCTTGCATTAGGATTAAAGGCTGCATATAATATGCTTTCAACATTTATCTTATTAATTCGACAAAACACAACGTCTCCTAAAACGGAGATTTGTCCTAACATTAAAAATATGGGAGTCTGGAAAAATTTGGATCTCAATTCCTGCTTCGAAGGGGTTTTTTTCCCCTTTTCCTGTGTTTTTTGTTTGTTTGTTTGTTTGTTTTTGGTTTTTTAAATGCTGCAGCTCTCGCTGTGTCACATAAATTGTCCGAATGACTGTCATTAATAGAGGGAAAAGAAAACCGACGCGTTATTTTTATTCGCGAGAATTTTAAGGGACACCACGGCACATAAACTGTCTCGAAATTGCTTCGACATTATCTCAAGCCACCGAAATTCCCCGATACTACAAAGGACCGTAGCGGCATTTATCAGCCTTTTAAATTGTTTTTTTCAGCCTCGGATGCTACCGAAAAAAGTGAATCCCAGGCAACGGCATCGCCTCAGCCCCGCAGAACAACACTTTGACCTACGTGGACTTCTTCTTATTAAGTTTTTGCTTTTAAGTGCTACGACCGGTGTCCGCGGCTCTGGGAACCCGGCCGTGTGACATCCAAACCCGCGGATGGGGAATGCAGCCGCTCCCCCGGGCTCGGCGACAAGACGCACCGGGATTTTGGGGGAAGAAACGGTGAAAGTGGTCCTGGGTTGCAGCCCCAGGTGGGGTGAAGAGAACCCGGTCTGGCTCTGCCCGGTCCGAACGGGGCCCTACGAGCGCTGCCTGCTGCAAGCCACGTACAGAATACCTCGTTATATGCTATGGACGT
>NW_010327511.1:0-331 GCF_000700745.2 Antrostomus carolinensis | reverse complement strand
CTCTCTAAGCTTTGCTACAAGGATGTTGTGGGAGACAGTATCAAAAGCCTTGCTGAAATCAAGGTAGACAACATCCACTGCTTTCCCCTCACCTACCCAGCTGGTGATGACATCATAGAAGGTTACCAGATTGGTCAAGCATGATTTCCCCTTAGTGAAACCATGTTGAATACCTCTGATAACCATATTGGAGCAATTTGTCTGCCAGAGATTCACATGCAGGAAGGTCTTTCCTAATCTGGATCACAATTGCTTTTTATACACTGGTTGTGGCAGCTTAAAGACGCAGCGTAGTAGATCACAGTGGATGTGGTCTGTCTTGATCTCAGCA
>NW_010327510.1:708-995 GCF_000700745.2 Antrostomus carolinensis | reverse complement strand
ATCTGACCTTTAGGAAGAGGGGAGAGAAGGCAGCCATGGGGCTGTGACCTCCTCACCCCACTCCTCAGAGTGGTCCAACAACACCAGGTTGGAGTATGATGGGGGACAGCCTGATGTGGGGAGCTTGGGCTGCTCCATCCATCCTCATGCTCTCTGCTCTCCAAAGTGACTGAGTGATGGCATCAGGATATATGGAGCCGATGATGGGCCAGAGAGGCCCAAAGTCAAGGAGCAGCTCTCCTGGCTGGGGGGGCTTCCTTCCCCAACAGCTAAGATGCATTTGCTAT
>NW_010327510.1:0-654 GCF_000700745.2 Antrostomus carolinensis | reverse complement strand
ATTTGCTTTCTCTGCCCTCCCAGCTGACGCCCTTTGGGGAGCACAACAAGCACAGCACATCCACCGTCGACCTGTCCACCTGCTATGCCCAGATCGTGAAAACCTGGCAGCAACTCAACTGGCCTGACCCTGAGGAAGCCTTCATGATCATGGTGAAGCTCGTAGAGGTTTGTACACTGGATCCTACTGTAGATGCCATAATGATGGGCATCAGCAGCCCGTTTCCTCTCCTGCTCTTGGAGATGTGTCTCCATGAATGGGGACAGTGTCCCACACTGGGTCCATGATGCCACGGTAGTCACCGTGCTGCCCTACTCAGTCTTGTTGGCTTCTTCTCTATCCCGCAGGACATGTGTAAGATTGCCCTGATGTACTGCCGGCTCATCAAGGAGAGGGCTGAGGCTCTGTCACTGAGAGAGCAGAACGAGGGTGAAGCGGCCAACAGGGTTGGTATTGGGGCAGGTCCATGGCTTAGGGAGAGGCAGGATTTGGCCGTGGTTTTGGGGCAGAGAGGCAGAGGAGCTGCTGAGTACCCAGACAACATCCTGGGTTGGGCTTTCATGTGGACCATTGCCCCTGATAGCTGATATCCTGGAAAATCAGGAGGGAAATGGCGTGAGCAGGGGGATGGGGATGGGGATGGGGATGGGGATG
>NW_010327509.1:0-778 GCF_000700745.2 Antrostomus carolinensis | reverse complement strand
AAATCCCAGCTGAACCCAAACCCCAGCATTGGTCGAGCTGCTGAGAACAACCCAGCTCTGGCCCAACTCAAACCAGGACACCCTAACAATCAGTGGAAATCTGAGGGTGAAATAATCATCTTCTCTTGCTTTAGAAGATCCTGAATCTTGGTGAGCACTGCAATATTTTTACTACTCCCTAATGCTTAAGCCCATCAAACATGGACCATAAAAAATCAAGCCTTGGGATGATGGTGAAATTGCAGCATCAGCAGCAGCTCAACAAGTGCCTGAGGCTGTGGAGTGAAACTGTCACCCTGGCTCCCATGAAGGGGACCAAACACCTCGTCACTGATGCCTGTCATGAAAATAGGAGTACAGTAAAATTCAGATTTTCTTTTCCAACCAGAAATAGTTTGTCCTGTTTCTGATTTGCTCGTTATTCCAATTAAAAATGTGCATTTTTAGCAAGAATTATGAAACGTTTGTACTTAAAATAAATAAAATAAAAGAATGTTTTATGGTTGGAAAGAACTATGAAAATTTAAAACCATTTTAATGCCAGAAATTCTTTACTGCAGGCAAATCTGCTGGCCTGTAGATCATGGTTTAAGCTATTTTCTAACAGCTTTTTATGGGGGGAAAAAAATTAATCTACAATTAAAGTTTATATGCATGGGAGTGGGGAGGATGTGAATTTGATGTTCATATTGTATCATTTGGGAACTACAAGAAGCCATGGCTTATGTTTTCCCAACAAGGAGATGTGCTCAATTCATTTTACCTTTAAGGTTTATAT
>NW_010327508.1:19915-20343 GCF_000700745.2 Antrostomus carolinensis | reverse complement strand
AGAGGTCCCTTCCAACCCCTACCATTCTGGGTTCCTGTGAATCATTTGGCCCTTGGTGACACCTGAACACCTGGTGGCTGAAGCTAAAATTATGGCAGGGGCCATTCCAAAAGCAGAGACGATGGTGTCCGTGTGCCTGGGATTTCCCCAGTGCCGTTGAGTGCAGAATTACAGACAGAGATAGCTCAGGACTTGCCACCTTTGCTGGCTGTGAGGGAAACTGTAGTTTTGTGAAGCAGAGGGAGAGATGAGCCTGTGGGACTGTCTGGCTCTTCTTCTGCAAAACCAACTCCTACATCTGTCCTTTGGAGGGACGAGCCAAAGCCACCCCAGCAGTGTGTGTCAGCAGTGTGCTGTCCCAAGCAGGGTCTCCTGTGAGCTGTGCTGCATTCAGCATGCTGATGTGACAGTTGTTTTAACAGCTTCCT
>NW_010327508.1:14914-19905 GCF_000700745.2 Antrostomus carolinensis | reverse complement strand
CCCTGGCTGATGAACCCATTCTATGGTGTGAGGACCCACAAAATTAAGAGACTCTTCTCCCTTTTGTCTGCAGGAGAACACACAGCTGCAAAACAAGGTCACGGAGATGGCTGAGAAACTGGTGGCCTCTGAGAAGCTGGTGTTGGAGCTGCAGAAAGAACTCAGCCACATTGTGAAGGACAAGGTAGCCTTTCTTCCTCTCTTGCAGTTGAAAAGAAACTTTTCAGGAACTCATCAAAAGATGGACCCTTTCCTATGAAATCTTGAGTACTTTGGGTCAGTTGTTATGGTCTCCCCCTCTTTGAACTCTCCTGCAAATTAATGACAACCTGTAAAAATAAAATACTGTCTCTTAATTTAGGCCTTTCAAAGTTTAAAAAAAAAAGAATGAGTGAAGTTTGCAATTGTAGAAAATTCTACAAATCTGCAGTATTAAAGTGAGAACTTTAGAGTTTGGTTTCCTGAAAAGAAAAGCTTTCTTTTTCACAAGTAGTGAAGGGTTAGTTTTAGTGTCTTCCATTTCAGTGAGGCACCTGGTAAAATGGATCAGGGGAGAGAAATGAGTCTGTGACCTTGTTAGCAGTTTGGGGAAGCTAGCCTGCTTCTAGTTTGGTGTCTCTCACACATGAAGGAAAATGTTCTTCCTCCTCTTTCTGCATCTGACCCATCCCACAGGTGTGGATAGGAACCCTTCCATTGAATCTATGGGTGTAGCACCATGACTCACGTGGTTTAGTAGGGCTTTTACCTCTGCATTTGGAGAGGTGATAATTTCCTTGATGTGAAGTGTTTGTCTGTGCTTGTGCAGCTGGGCCAGGAGCAGCCCCACAGCCCCGAGCTCCCGAACCAGAGCGAGCGCTTTGCGGAGATTGTCCTGGAGTACGAGCGGCAGTGCCAGGTATGGCTGGGCAGCTCTTCAGCAATGCTGTCCTGAAAATAGAGCTCTCATTGGCACATCTGTTGGGCACTTTGGCCTGGGGAAGAGGAAGGAGGCAGCCCTGATCAGAGTGCAGAGGGGGGGATCTCTCTTGCCTTGCTCAGAGCCAGGAGGCAGGACACAGCTGTGCCTGTCTCCTTGTTCCTGCAGCCCTCCATGGGTTGGTTCCCTTGCTGGGATACTGGCAGAGGGTGGTAGGGGTGGGTCATAAATTCCTCCCTTCCTGCTGTTCATTTTGTTTGGGAACCATGTAGCTCTGTACAAGGACAGAGCACACTGGGCTCTGTTGCATTTCTTCTTGAACCATAGAATCATAGAATCACAGAATGGTTTGGGTTGGAAGGGACCTTAAAGCTCATCCAGTCCCAACCCCCCTGCCAGCAGCAGGGACACCTTCCACTAGACCAGGTTGCTCAAAGCCTCATCCAGCCTGGCCACAAACACTTCCAGGGAGGGGGCATCCACAACTTCCTTGGGCAACCTGTTCCAGTGTCTGACCACCCTCACAGTGAAGGACTTCTTCCTAATATCTAATCTAAACCTCCCCTCCTTCAGTTTAAACCCATTTCCCCTTGTTTTGTCATTAGTTGTCCTTAGGAAAAGTCCTTCCCCTTTCCCTTCTCTCCTTGAACACAAGGAGAGAGCTGTTCTCCTTCTCTGGAGAGTTTGCTATCAGCTAAATTATTCAAATTTTTTTGTTTTTCCCTTCCTCCTTCTTGCCCCACTTTAACAACCCCTACAAAACTTGTTTCTGCTGGACTCTGCTAGAGAGTCAAGGTGAGCTTGTCCAGGTACCTGGTGTGTGTGTGTGTGTGGTCCAGACACTGTGTTGTACCTCCTGCAGGGCGCTGTGCTCCTACCCAGAGCCTTGGGCTCTCTGGGATGCAAGCACAGCCTCCGTTTCCCTTCTCTCATGTTTAAGTAACTCGTGTACCTTGCATGTTGTGAGTTGCTGGGTGCTCTGTGCCTTGGCTCCCGAGTCCTGTGCTTATTGCATTGCCCATTTGTTTCCAAGTGCTGTGTGTGACTGGGAAATACCACTGAGTGGAGATGGTGACTTCTCAGATCCCCTCAGCAGGGGCTGAAATCTGCGTTTCCAGCAGAGCTGTTTCTGGGGTGCAAGCAGACAGCCATTCTTGGAACTGTAATTGAAGGCAAACACACTGGAGCACCATCCAGCACAGCATTGCTCCAGGTGGCACCAGAGGGTTGAAGTTGCTCGGTGCTGCAATTTTTCCTCCCATTGAGCAGCCCCAGAGCTGTCCATGAGAATGCTGATGGATGGAGAGCTTTGGCCTTCAGGCTTTATCTACCCCTGTGAAGGCACCCACTCGGGTTTATCCTTTACCCTTGTGGAATGCTGTCAGCCGCTCTCCTCCTCTGCTCTGGAGATTAAGCTAACTAGGTTTGCATGTGTCTAGATCTGCTCAATAAGATTTATTAATTGGGATCTTTGGGAAGTATCCTGTTCATAGTCTCTTTCAGCCCATCAGTGCCCTGGGTGGCAGCGTATGGGATATAATTTGATGTCTGCTCAAAGTGGACAGTCCAGAGGGAGGCAGGATGCCTTGTACACTGTTTTTTCCAGTATGGCATGGAGGATGTGAAATGAAACAAGCAGTTGCCCAGCTTCAGACACCCTCGTGGAAGTGTCTCATTGCACTGGTGTGGTGGCTTATAGTGTGGTGTTCAGCTGTGGGACTCCTTGCTGCAGGCTGATGTTGGCACTGAGATGGGATAAACTCCTGTGCTGGCCTCTCAGGCTGTCTCTGTGCTAAGCAGGCAGCAGGACCTACCTCATACTCTGCTTCCCATGGGATCAGCACCTTCTTGCCTCACTTTATTCCTTCTCCAACCTAGAAATGTTCCCTTGCAGAGCCCTCTGGGGCTTGCTTTATTGTAAATCCTGCTGTTGCTTTGTCTGCCTACAGTAGTGCTTGTTAGCTAGCCCAGATGCCCACAGGAGTGTGTTGAGGATATAAACACAAACCTCTGGGCTGTTTGAGGGATTGTGCTAAGATGACAGTATTTTCTGTGTGTTGGTCACTAGCTTGAGTAGGTCAGGAGGGGTCTCAGGAGGTCCAGCCCTCCAAGGTGCCTGCAAAAACCTCTGGTATTGTGTACTTTTGCATGCAGGGGCAGTTGCTTGTGGCTCTCTGTGCTTTACAATGTTTCATGATGGTTCTTGTGATCAAGGTCGCAGTAATCTGGGATTGTATTTCTTCTCTGGTGCTTCCAAAATCTCTCATCTCTGCCTGTTTGGGATGGAAGAAAATCCCTCTGCCTTATTCTCTGACTCTGCTGGCAAGAGGCTCTACTCCTCATGCTGCAAAAGACCCTGAGTACACATGGCTGCTGGGAGCTGTGGGCACTTGGCTCCTCACAGCCCTGGCGAGGTGTGATCATAACCAGTCTCTGCTTTAGGTGCTGTGGGACCAGAATGGAATGCTGTGGAGGGAGCTGGAAAGGCTGCGGCTCCAGCTACAGGAGAGCAGGGCTGAAAGAGGGCTGCCAGCAGGAGGTAAAATGCAGGAGGGTTTGGTGTCTCTCCATCTTCTCAGCAAGAACAAGGTTCCTGTGGGATCAGAGTTTCCATGGGAGTGCAGCTGGCTTGTCGTGCCTGAGGTGCTGCTGCTGCTTCTGGCCCTGGGCAGCCATGGGGGGGAAAGAAGCGGGTGGTGGGTGGTGAGGAGGAAGGAGATGGAGGGAAGGAGGCTCTTCCAACATGAGAGTTAGTGATGGTGACCTGTGAACTAGGCAGCTGGGAGTGAACAGGCATATTTTCACTGTTGAGGATGTTGAGGAAACACAACATAATAAAGAGGAAGTAGCCCCAAACTGTGGGTTGGGAAGTTCAGGTTGAGCATTAGGAAGAAAACTTCTGGCCCAGAGGCGTGATGCAGCCCTGGGACTGGTTGCCAGATAGATGGGGGGATCTCCATCTTTTGGGGTTGCACGGACTTGACTCAATGAAGCTTCAGCCATCCTGATTGGGACAGCCAGGCCTGTCCTGTCTTGTAGGCCTGCCCTCACAGGGCTCCTCTCTGCCAGTGTGCCGCTCTCCCAGTCCTCTGGTTCCCACTTCTGCCTGCACAGAGATGTCACTCTCAATGGAGCAGCTCCAAGAGCACCTGCGGGACCTGAAGGTGCAGCTGGAAACCAAGGTGAGGGGGGCTGGGGGAGATGTCCTGACCTCTTGGCACAAGTGCTTGGTGCAGCGTGACTGATGGGGCATCTGCTCCAGGGGGGTTGCTGGAGAGTTCCAAGTGGGGAGCAGGGTGGTACCTCATCTCTCTGCTGGGGTTGTTGCATGTGCTTCTCCAGCCCATATTAGCTGGTAGGAGGGTTTGGAGCCCTCACTGGCTGGCAAAGGCTTTGTGCAAATCTGTCACCTTGCAAAATGTTTGTGTGGGTCTTTCTTACTCCTTATGGGGAATCAGAGATTAATGGTACTCAGTGTTGCTGTTGCAGTAAAACCAGTGACAGGACCAAGAGGAGAAGCAGCCAAGTGTGTTCTGAGGGTGTGGGGGGTATCAGAGCCCTGTCTCCCTGGGCTTGCAGCACACTTTTAACCTGCTTACCCTGAGGGGACAGGGTGAGCCCAGCCTTCCCAGTGAGTGCTCATGTGAGAGGCCTCAGTTTCCATCTTCACTCCTCCTTTTGCTGCTGAACTGAGAGGTCAGGGATGCTTGCTGGGTTTCCATTGCAGCACTACAAGAGTAAATCCTCAACTGCCCCACAGAGGTGACAAACAGTTCAAAGAGCACAAAGCTGCTTGCAGATCTTCTACCTGCTTCACAGTCTTGCCTTTGTGCTCATCAAATCCTGGAGTTCCTCTAGCACTTACAGGGAAGCCATGGGGAACAGCAGCTACTCACCAACACATCTTGGACAAGGGACCACTCTGCAGGTTGGAGAAAGGATATGAGGAGCAGCAGCAGATGATGCCTTGTCCTCTCCTTTCTCCTCTCGGAGGTCCCTTGGAAACAGGGAGAAAAGGGAGAACTTGCTGCTTGCTGGGAGGAGCTGGGACTCACCAATACCTGCTTGTTAG
>NW_010327508.1:11258-14891 GCF_000700745.2 Antrostomus carolinensis | reverse complement strand
TTCAGCAGGGACCAGAACTGCCTGAAGAGTGTCCCCTGTTGAGAGGGACCAATAGACTGATCTGAGTCAGAGCTATTGGAGGAGAGGGAAGCTCATGGTGCTAATATCTAAATCCTGTCTCCTCCCAACAGATAAACTATTACGAGGAGGAAATCAAGTTAATGAGGAAAAACTTTGAGAGAGAGAGGAAGGACAGTGAGGAAAACTTCAGAGCTGAGATGCGCAAGATGGAAGACCAGAAGAGAGACCTGGAAGAAGAAGTTGCAAAATACTGGGCTATAATTGGTAGCCTGAAGCAAAAACCTGAGCAAAAACGTGTGTGGAGCCTGGAGCTGGAGGAGAAGTTTGAGATGAAGCAGGCCAGGGTGGGACAACAGCACACTGAAGACATTTACCATCCAGGGCAGCAGCTGGACCAGGAGGGAGAAGAGCTGAGGATGCAGTGCAGGGACAGAGAGAGCCTGAGGTCTGGCACCATTCTGCTTCTAAGTGGGCAACTAGGGGCTGGAGAGCTGCTTTAATTTGGAAGAAAACGTGGACAGTATTGCAGGGCTGCAGCTGTTCATAAGTGAGGTGTCTGAACTCCCCTTACATGAGTGCTTTTATTTCAGGACTTTAAGTTTCCCTGCATGTTCTGCAAGGATTGTATCTCAAAACAGTGAAGTGAAAAAGAGAGCTCTCATCGGTGTTTTCTTATCTCTCTCTTCCTTGGTCCTTTAGCAAACTTGCCTCTACTTGTTTGTTTATCACAACCTGCTGTCTTAAAAGCAGCAGAAAATGGCTTAGATTTCTTTATGTAGCCCAAACAGACCAGCATGTGTAAGGTTGAGAGTAAGGTTGTCACTAAATGGCTGTTCATCTTCCCTTCTTGTGCTTGTGGTGTCAGTTCTGCAAGCTTCAGGGACCAGAATGGTCTTGCAGAGGAGACTGGAGAGGAATTTGGCAGGAAACTGTTACCTGTCCATGCCTGCCCTCTCCTGCTTCCCAGCACACCCCACCACTGCCCCCAGGCTTTCCTCCTGCCTTTTCCCTGCTGTGCCTCCCTTCACTGCCTCGCCAGGAGAAGAGTCTCCTTCAGCAACACGCAAGTGGAGGATTTTGCTAGGTCTTTATCCCTGTTTTAGGGCTGAGGAGCTGAGTTATGGGGTAGGTGTGGGAGAAAGGAGGTGACTTGGCTGAAGTCTGTGGCAGACCAGGGGAACAAACCCAAATAACAGGAATACAAAGCATTTGAGCTGTGTTACCACCATCTCTGGTGAATGGTAGAGGCTGTAGTGGGGAGCTTCCAGAATTGTTGGAGAACTTCTGATGGATGAGTCTTTGAGAACTGCAAAATGTAGTGCGGGAACTTTCCATAATGTTTAAGTAATTGCCTTGACTTTGCAACCTAAAGAACACTTTGCGTTGCCTTTCCAGCAAAAGCACGTTCTGAGGCTGGCTGAGCTTTTCAGGCCATGTTATCAAATCCAAATGGTTTTTATCTTTAGGAAAGATGCAAAGGTTGAGCTTAATTAAGAGCTGTCATAGGGTGAATGCCAGTGTGAGAACAGCTGTAAGGCTTTGTTGTAGCAACATTGGTGTGAGAGGAGGTGATTTCCCAATGATAAAGACTCCAAGGAGAGACCTTCAAGAGCCCAGGAGAGGAAGCAGTGAAAATGGAAGAAAAAGGACATGGTCTCTCTGTGGAAGAAGAGGCAGCTGAAGTTGGAAGAGAAGGTTAATCAGGAACAAGTCAAGATGTGAGAGATGCTGGCTGTTGAGAAGAAAACGAGAAAAAAAAGCACCAGGATGAAATGGGAATAATGCAGAGATCATGGGGCTGAGAGTTGGAAGGGACAAGGTGTCTGGAGAGCTTCCCTCTAGGGGGAAAGGAGCAGGTCCCCAAGACTCAAATAAGCAGGTAGACCAAAATCCCCTCTTACAGCCTTCAGCACTGAAGGAACTGAGAAGGAATGAAGAATTGTGTGATGGATGGGCCAGTGCAGACATCTGTTGCAGCAGATGACCTGCTCAATCCAGTAGCTGGAGCCAAAGCTGAAACCATTTGTCAAGGAGAAATGAAATCTTGATAGATGAGGGGATGTGCTTGGGAAGGAGGCAGAGAGAGCAAAGTTAAATGGTTTGCTTTCACACAGCAGACACAGCAGCATGTCAGGACATAGACAGACTTGATCTGGAGGGCAAAGCCCTGGGAGAAAGAGTGGCAGCATAGGAGGAAACATGACATTCAGATTGTCAAAACAGAGCTGGAGAGGGAAAGGAACAGGGTGAAACTGGAGCTGATGCAGCTCAATGATGTTGTGCACTGGCTGGAAAATGAACCCAGAGCTGAAGAGGGTGGCAGGTTTGAGTTTGCAGAACGAACACGGCGCTGCTGCTGCAAAAGGAGCAGATGTCTTGTGAAACACGAGGCTGCTTAACATGATGGTCCAAGACACTCTAGGAAGTGTCTAGCAGCTGTGTTCTCTCTTGACGCTGTGACAGCAGCGATGTTCTCTCTGGACACTCTGTAACAGCAGCTATGTTCTGTCTTGCTGTTCTCCACATGTCTTTTACTAATCGTGGGAGTGTGGTCGTAGAGCTGGGATGTGCTCACGTGGCTGTGGCTGACTACACACTCGTCTCCTCTGCTTTGTACAGCTGTACGTGGGTGTTGAAGATGCCACAGGAAGCACAGCATGTGAGTCCTGGTGTAAAACTGACTCAGAAAGGAGCTGCTGTGAGGAGTGTTCTGCCAAGCAGGGGGAGCAAACGTCACACAGCCCATGCACTAGTCCTTTCACTTGCTTGGAGAAGAGAGGAAGAACTTCCCCACTCAGCTCTTCTGCCTCCCACATGCAATGCCATGACAAACTATAATGCTGTCCTGCCTGCCTCCCTGACAGTCCATTCTCCTGCACTCTCCTCTGAGGAATTTGGGTCCTGTGCAGACCTGGGGTTTAGCAGTGGCTGTTGGGTAGGGCAGGACTGAGCTTCCTTCCTACAAGTGCCACAGTTATTTATGGCCTCAGGGGAGACTGGGAGTACTAATAGGAGTGGAAGGATATACTCAAGGATCTCCTCCTCCAAGCCCAGGAGCAGTGTATCCCAACAAAGAGGAAGGAAGGCACAAACAGCAGGAGGCCTGCATGGATGGACAAGAAGCTCCTGAACAAACTTATGATCAAAAAAGAAGCCTACAGAAGGTGGAAAGAAGGATGGGTTACCTGGAAGGAATACAGAGAAACTGCCCGAGTGGCCAGGGATCAGGTTAGGAAAGCCAAGGCCCTGACAGAATTAAATTTGGCCAGAGATGTCAAGGGCAACAAAAAAAGCTTCTACAGCTATGTCAGGGAGAAAAGGAAAACTAGGGAAAATGTGGGTCCTCTCCGGAAGGCAACGGGAGATCTGGTCACCCAGGACATTGAGAAGGCTGAGGTACTCAACTCAAGAAGGACTTGGGAGTGATGGTGAATGAGAAGCTCAACATGAGCCGGCACCGTGCGCTCACAGCCCAGAGGCCAATAACGGTGTCCTGGGCTGCACCCAGAGCATCGTGGGCAGCAGGTGGAGGGAGGGGATTCTGCCCCGCTCTCCTCAGACCCCACCTGCAGTGCTGCCTCCAGTGCTGGGGCCACCAACAGCAGAAGGACA
>NW_010327508.1:7947-10897 GCF_000700745.2 Antrostomus carolinensis | reverse complement strand
AGTGGAAGGTGTCCCTGCTGCTGGCAGGGGGGTTGGGACTGGATGAGCTTTAACGTCCCTCCAACCCAAACCATTCTATGATTCTGTGATTCTATGATAATGAGGCAGAGATGCTACCTTGCTGTTGTGTCCTGCACTTTAAAATCACAGAGTCCTCACAAGCAAGCTGACTTCTCCAGACATAGCTCTATTGCCACTGAGGGTTGGGCTCAGCACCTGGTTATCCTGTGATGAAGTCTGGGTGTATCTTGATGAGCCAAATCACTTTGTTTCCACTCCTTGACAGGCCTGCAAAATAATTTCAGCCAGCTAGAAGCCACACAAATTCAGGGTCTGATGCTCTTCGTCCTTATTGCCCTTCATTTCCCTTCCCTTGAAGACCTGCTCCTTCTCTACCAGTGTCTCTTGATTGTCCCCACATGATTTGTGTCAGTTATTGGATGTTTGCTTCTCACATTTCTTTGGTTCTTGCTGTCCTTGCAAACCAAATGGGAGTAGAGCAGGGAGGCAGCGTAGGGTACCAAGAGCAAACTGGGCTTTTGCGTGGTTTTCTCACTGGGCTGTCTCTCCTTGCAGGGCAGAGCTGTGCCGGCTGCTGGAGGAGAACAGTTTGCTGAAAAGTCAACTTGGGAGACTCCAGCAAGAGCTGAGGCTGGCAAAGGAGAAGGGCAGCCAACACGATGAGTAAGAGAGGAGCCAGCTATGGGAGGCTGGCACACGAGTGGGTAGCTAATGCTTGGAAGAGGAACAGCCACTCAGGTGCATTTACCAGATTTCAGCTGGCACAACCTGCCTTTGTTTTCTCGTTCCTGAGCAAGCCAGCACGCTCACAGCCTCTGCTCCATGCAGAGCAGGCAGTGCTAGGATGGGCTTGGGCAGGCCAGAGAACTGAGTCTCTGTCTGGGGGAGGCTGTGGGGCTGGGTATGCTGCGGGAGGAAAGGATGGGCTTCTTCACTACACAAACCTTTTGTCCAGGAAGCTTGGTCACCCACTGAACCACAGATCCAAGGTTTCTGGATAGTCCCAAGTTTCTGTAGATAGTCCCAAGACTCAGCTGTCTCTCCCACTGTTTTTCATCCCCTGATTTTTAGGCCTCTGACAATGTTGCAGGACTTTGGATGTCCCCAGATGTCTGTCCTGGGCTGGGCTGAGTCACCTGTTGGGACAGAGATGCCTGACCCACTCCTGAATCAGCTCAGGACCGTATCTGTTTTGATGTGGCTTTGCTTCCTGTTGCAAGCCAAAACCAGATGTGTGGCTCCCCGAAATGAGGCCCTTCTCTGGGGGGCAGTGGTTCGCTGCTCTCTGGCCTGGAGCTGATTGTGTCCCTCTCCCCGACAGGAAACATGTGAGCAAGTTGGGCAGAGAGAAGGTGGAGGAGCCGGCTACAATCGCAGAGTTAACAGTGTTGGTAAGAAGCCGCTAACGCTAACGGACAGGCTCTTGGCTGAAAGATTTAGGAGGGCAAAAACTGCACCTGCTTACAGAGGAGAAGGGGAATGTTTGTCTCAAACATTCAAACCCAGTCTTGCTTTGAAGAACCAGCTTCATTTTATAGCTTGTCAAATAGGGAAAATTTGTGTGACAAAAGCCAGTGAAGGTCTTCCAGAAGGGAAGGTGTGACTCTAAAATCTTTAATGAGGTTGACTTTACCTACTTGCACTCTTTCTCACAGAGATTTTACTCATTCCTAGTCTCAAACCCACATGCTCACGAGCCCTTGGATGTGTGTGCTCACGAGCCCTTGGATGTGTGTGCACACAAGCCTTGGCCAGGATTGCTTGTGTGCAACATGGAGGAAGGGTTGCAGGCTGTTAGTTCCTCATCCTGTTCTTGGGATTCCTCATGACTGGGAACTGCATCCTGTTTTTTGGACATGTCTTTTGTACTCTTTGGGGCAATGAACTGCAGCAGGGTGGCTTTTACTGGCTTCAGCTTCCACCAACCTTCAGCCACAAACCTGCTGCCTGTTGGTTGCTTTTCCTCCTTTGGAGGAAAGCTGTGTTGGTTGCCCATTTTCCTGAGGGGCTGGCAGAGGAATGCGATGCTGGGTGTGTTGCCTGCCTGTTGTTAGGTGCAGGCTTTCTGCTGATGTTTTATCTGTGCTGTGGTCCGGTCAGAGCACGGGCCAGAAACTGCACCTTGCTCAGTGTTAATGCTGGGGACGGTGTTGTAGGAGCAGCATCGGGGGATGGTGCCCTTTAGTGTCAACGCAGGATGCTCTTGTAGCCCTTACTCTACTCTTCCATCTGGTACTTCCACACGGGCACGTTTCCATTCATCCTGTATTCCTACCAATGTTAATATTTCTGTTACACACCTGGACAGTCACCCCCCACCTTCCCACTTCCCCTGGTGACCTCCTCCAGGGCTGTCATCTGTGAGGGTTTTCTTACCCGGGAATGTTGTGCTTGAATGTGGCCACCACGTTTTGGTTGGGCTGGGAAATGAGGGCGCATATCCCAGCAGCAACAGCAGTGTTCCTGGGTGGGACCCCAGCAGGGACAGGGTGGGACAGGTTAGGTCTCTATTGCCTCTCTTCCCACTCCCTGCCTTTGTGGATGAATTAGGTTTTTTTCTCAACCTTTTCCAGAGTGAGAAGAGCAAGGAGGAGGTCTCCCAGGTGAATGTCAGGATGCATCAGCTGGGCCATGAACTCCCTGAGCACAAGGCCAGCCGTGGTGCTGGCCCTGGCACTGTCCAGCTGCGGAGCCAGAGGCTTGCAGAGGCTGAGTGGCTACGAGAAGCAGAGACATCTGCAAGGCTGGAGCACCACCAGCAGCATGCAGCGTGTTGGATGGAGACAGAGCTGCTCCGACAGCAGCTCAAGGCCTTGCAGGAGAAGGTGGGTGTCATTCACTTGGTGGCAGGCTGCTGAGCAGTCCCTGTGGTGGTGTTGTCCTGCTTGGGGCTGTATTAGAGACCTCCCCCAGGCAGAAAAGAATGTCA
>NW_010327508.1:763-7937 GCF_000700745.2 Antrostomus carolinensis | reverse complement strand
CCCTTTGTGAGGGACAAAGGACTCGCCCTCCCTCTCAGATATGTCTGAAGCCAGTTCAGGTGCAGCTTGGGATGGGTCCTTGCTCGCAGCTGCCCCTGCGATGTCCGCTCTCTCTCCTTGTCCTGTGCTGGCTGGCTGGGCAGAGGAGATGGAGGCTGAGTGGGGGTGACTCACGTAGGTGGGCCAGGAGCTGTGGTTACCCTTGGCTCAGCTGACAGGAGCTAGAAGAGTGGCAGGGTCCTGCCATTGTGACCCTTGGTGCTAGGACTTCTTCCCAGAGGATCCCTCCAGCAACCCCTGCTCCTTGCTGCTCAGCAAGGGGAGCATCTCTCAGCAAGGGGTCCCTGTTTCTTCTCCTGCAGCTCTTGGTGCTCTCCATCCCTGGCTTTGTGGGCTGCCCAGCAACCACCCCTCCCATGGTCCTGCTGCTCTGCTGTGGCCGTGCTGGCATGAGAGCCGAGGCAGGGGCTGAGGGTGCTTCCTAACCTCTCCCCTCGCCTGCAGCACACGCTGATCCTGTCCCATTGCTGGCACAAAGCTGTCACCAGCTATTGGCCTTTCTGTGTTACAGCTCTTAGAAGCCAAAGCAAACCTGAGCCTGGCCCAGACTCGGCATACTCTACAGTTGCAGCAGGCCAAGGCCCAAATGAACAACATGGTGCCAAAGAAACAGTTTGAGCAGTTGCAAATCAGCTTGAGAGAAGAACAGTGCAAGGCTCAGCAGCTCCAGGAAAACTTCCAGCAGCAGGCTGAGCAGGCACGCAGGCAGCTGGTCAGGACCCAGGTAAGCAGGGAATTGCAGGAACTCAGTCAAGGGTACCAGAGAGGAAAGTGCACTTGATCTTCAAATTCAGCTGCAATTGTCATTTTCTCATGAACCCAGTCACCACCCTTGCACTCAAACAGGGGCCTTCCCCACTCTAATCCACCTACCCCAGACCAGGAACCTTGTGCCTAGAGGAGCAGGAGCTATCCAGGGAGACACTCTGTGTTGGCTCAGGCTGGGGAAGGAAAGTCTGAGCCCTCTCCATGGAGGTGTAACCGGCACAGAGCGGGGTGTTTTTTGTTTCTAGAGCACTGGCCAACAAGTTATTGGTTTTCTGTGAGTTTGTCCTTTGTTTCAGGACACTGTGATTTAATTGAACTAACCTGGGCAAAGATGGAGTAAATTATAACCTAAGGAAATAAAATGAGCAGAGACAAAAACTGCATCTGAGGAAACTACGTCTCTCCCTGGGCTTTTCTGGATATGGCTGAGAGAGGGGAAGCCATTGGCTTGTTTGTATAGAAAGCATTGCTGGGAAATCTGTGTCTGGTCTTAAAACCAGTTGGTGCTGACCTAGGGAAGGTTGTCCTGCTCTAGACACTTGTCCCACTGCTCTTTGCGTCCTGCACCTCCACTGATCCCCCCCATGCCCTCCTTTAGGGAGTGTGAAGGTCTGTGAGCGGCACCCTGGGGAAATGCATGGTCCAGGGTTGCCAGAGGCCAGGGTGCTGGGACAACCCAAGGTTGGGCTTTTTTGCCTGCTGCAGGAGGAACATGAGCGTCTGCTGCGGGCAGCTGTGGAGCAGGCAGAGGGGCTGGAGCACAATCTGAGCAGTGCTGAAGCTGTGCTGGCAGAGAGGGCAGCTCAGCTCAAAGATGCCCAGGTGAGTGCAAGAGGGGTTAGTGCTGTGTGTCCCTGCCTGGCTGGGACCCCTGCATGGGGTGCTGAACCTTAAACCCTCCTGTCCCTGCTGTAGGCCCAACTCTCCAAGAACAAACTGCTGATTGAAGACCTCCGTGAGGAGAACAGGGGGTTTGCAATGGCCTTGCAGGTGGCTGAGCTGAAGCAGAAGAGCACTGAAGAGAAGAACCAGCTGTTGGAGGAGCAAGCCTCAGCTCTGAAGCAGCTCATTGGAAAAATCACACCAGCATCTCTGAGTGGGTGATGCTGTGGCAGCCCTGCCCCTGGTCCTGTGGAAGGGGAGGTATGGCTGGGTTGGGAATTCAGCCTTGTCCTCCCTGGTAGTGCCAGGATTTTCCTGGGTGGAAAGTAGAAAACAGAGAAACCAGACCGAGTCCTTAAGGGAAACTGATCCTGTGGATAGCTGGATTTTCCTACTGAAAGCACCAGCTTTGGTGCCTTTCTCAGTGGCAGAGGGTGCTGTTATAAGTCTCAGGGCAGCCATCCCACAGGAGCTGCCTGCAGTCTGGCAGCGTGTTTGGTGGTGGTGCCGATCCTCCCTCTGCAGAGGGTTGCTGTTGGGGCCATGGTGTTAAGACTGGAAAGCCAGGACAGGAAGGCTTGCAGGTTCCTGCACCTGGCTCACTCCAAGCAGGAAAGCTGTGTTGTGGCATTAAAATGTTTGTGACATTACAGCACCTCCTACTATCTCTAGTCTGCTCTGTATTTCAGTAGCCTCCCCCAACTGTTTGCTGAACTTTTATTCCCTACAGCTCCTCTTAGGCTCTAGGAGGCTTTGACCCTCCTAAAGCTTGAGCCTAGGATCCAAACCAACCTATGGCCAGATTGTTGCCTCTGCAGTGAGCAGGACAAAAGGGCTGAGGGAAGAGCCTTCTTTGAGTCTGAGCCTCCAAAGCTTGAGGTAGGGTTGGTGACCCCTAAGCAGCACTGCATTTCTTCAGAGACCAGGAGATGGGGTATGTGAGCTGTGTCGTCTTCCTTCTTGGCCTTCTGTGGAGGTTTCACTGGCTGCAGCCAAACACAGCCGCTCACTCCCTCCCTTGACCCCCACCCCCCAGAACTGGGGAGAGAAACAGAAGGGGAAAAGTGAGAAGACTCAAGGGTTAAGATAAAAACAATTTAATAACTGAAATAAAATAATAACAGTAATAATAGAATATGCAAATGAGTGATACACAGTGCAGTTGCTCACCACCTGCTGCCCAATGTCCAGCCTGTGCCCAGCCAGCAATCCCGGAGCAGAGACAGTCCCAAAAATGAAACAGCAATCCCAGAAGAGCCCAAGCAATCCCTGAGAGAAATCTCCCCACTTTCTGGTCAACTCTCATTAATATATTGAGCATGACATGGTATGATACGGGACAGCCAAATGCCAATTTGGGGTTTTACTAATTACATTTCTCCACCCAGTCCTTTGCACTTTCAGCCTGGCAAAACACAAAGTCCTTGGACTTTCAGCAATAACTAAAAAACATTAGTACCATATCAACGTTCTTCTCATAACAAATCCCACACTGAAACCAAAACACAGCTATTCTAGCTACTAAGAAAATTAACTCTATCCTAGCAAAACCAGGACACCTTCACACACTAGCAGTGAGTATTGCTCTTGCCCAAATTAAGTTGTCTAAAAGGCCATAGAGCCAAGTATTCACATCAGCAAATACCAAATTTATCATCTGCCTACAGCTCTACACTCTGCATGGAGGATGTGGTGTTGTCATGGTACCCCTGCCTTGCTCTCTGCAGAGCAGAGGACAGTTACCTGAGGGCTGTGGTTGCCACTAGCTGTGAAAGGACTCCTTGGATTTGGGGGGCTATGGACACTGCTGTACAAGAAAAAGTAGACAAGCCTGCCTGGATCAGGGTAGCAAAACAGAGGATGGACGAAGTCAATACAAAGAGAAGGGTTTAAAACCAGGTCAAGCTGTTGTTGGTTCAAGAACAAAACAGGATAATTGGCTGTGAGCTAAAACTCAGCCACTGCCTTTTAAGTCCCAGCCTGACAGGCCAGAGAGGTTCCCTGGCCCTGGGACAGTACCAGGAGATGGCTGGAGGCTGTGAGCAAGGAAGCCTCTATGTCTAGACATGCTTTTTCTGCCCAGGTGGATGACTGCTGAGACTCCTCTTTCTTTGCCTTGGGGGCAGCACTGATTACAGGGGCCATGAGGGAAGATGGGCTGTTAGAAGCTCCACAGAAGGTGTGGGCTAGCTCAGGGAGGTTCAGGCTGGGGCTGGAAGAGCAGTGCAGTAATATCCTGGGGATTTATCCTGTTCCTGTATTTTTCCCTAAGTATTCCCATCTTGGCTCCTGTTGGAGATGGGGGCTAGGGAAACCTCAAGTCTTACCTAGGGCTTCTGGTTTTGGAAGTGTTATCTCTCAGCCACTACTGAGGAGTGAGCAGCTCCATTAGGAAAACCAGATAGGGAGAGCAGCTCTTCAGCCTTGCTGTGGTTTTAGGCTAACTTGAATCCTTAAAACCCTCTGCTCCCCTTCCCACCCCTACTCCAAGTAGTCCTTAGGCCCTGCCAAACCAGTGCTCTGGGGAAGGAGATTCTTCATAGAGGGACACAGCCACAGCCCAAGAAACCTTAGTCAGGCCCGTGACCCAGACTGCAGCACTCATTCACTCAGCACCTTAAGAAACATTTGTAGGCTCTGATGGGAGACAAGGCTTCACATCTAATCCTAGAAAGAAGTTGTGCATCCTCATCTGACACTTGGAGGAGCAGCTCCACTGAGACACCTAAATAACTAGTTGAACATGGCCCTACAAGGTCAAGATGGGTTGGGCCAGAGAGCCAGGTTAGTGTTTAACAAACATAATGTTAACTCTTGAAAAACATAAAATTGAAGGTTTAAGCAGTTCTTTATTTTGCAACTATGGAGCTCTCCTGGCTCCTGGAGTTCAGACAGTTGGTGTCTTACTCCTACCTGTACAGTGTGAATAAAGAACTGCTCCAAACAAAAATGCATTCACAAAACCTGCTGGTAGCTGTGGGGCTTGGACAACACCCCCTCTTTCCCCCACCCCACATGAGATTCCCAGGATCATGAGATTACCAGTACGCACCCTTTTGTCATGAGGAGCTGCTCAATGTGCTTTGCATACTATAAACTCAGGGCTGATCTTCGTGTCAGGTGTCAAAGGCTGTTAAGAGGAGTAGCAGGGAACCCACTGCAGAAACACTGAGGTGTCTGAAGTCCTGCACACTGAACCAGAGTTCAGTCCCCATTGTGGGTGGGCCACCAAGCAAGGGTTGTCCCTCCTGTCCTGCGTGCTTACGACAGAATGTGCTCGAGGACTCCTTGTCTAATTAACTGCTCGCATTTCCAGCGGGGTAAGAAGTGCTGCACAGAAACACAGACAAACTTTCCTTGAAACCCAAGCAGAATCGATCTGTTGCTGCAGACAACCAGCTCATGGTTGTGTGCAGATGTCATGGGAGTGAAAGTGAAGGAAGAGAATGGACCACACTCTCTTGTCATGAGTACCTGGCTATTCTTCTTCAACAGGACGGTGGTACCATCATCTATCTCAAATTCTCCATAGTCTCTTAAACACCGCACCTGCAAAGTGGAAACGCAGCTCTTGGGTCATCTGATCTCCTGTAGGAAACACTAGACGTGACTGCTGACTTACAACACATTAACACTGTAAGTACAGAGACATTCCTACCCGCCTGCTGGAGCCTCAAGATAGAGCAGACCTGGACATGCAGAACTGGACCCATCCCACAGACTCTACCTGACACTGTTCTCTTCCTGGAGCAAGAAGCACCAGTGAGCAGCCCAGCCCTCCACAGAGACTAGAGGAAGAGCAGCAGAAGAGACAGGGTCTGGAGAACAGCAACAGCATTTCCAGGAGAACCTCCCCACACACGTACCAGAAAAGGCCATTCTGTTAACAGTGACGCTGTCTTAATGAGCAGGTAGACTGTCATTACATGTTCTTTCAAAGAGAACATCAACCACTGAGTCTGACTTCTCACATGCTCTTCCTTCACCGTACCAATTGCATAAAATGATTTATAGTCTCATCTCTGAGAGCCCCTTTAAAATAACAACAAAGAAAACTAGTTAACATTCCTTAACGTGGGAACAAGGCTTCTAGTTGACCTGAGAGTTGGTTAAGTTTCTGCAAAATGCTGCAAAACTCGCTGGGATTCAGACCACTCACCCTACCACACCAATTCCCTGCGGACTAGAAATGCCACCTTTTGACATACTTTGAGCCCTCAGTAGAAAAGGGAGTAAAGTGTTGGCAGGCAGAGTGTAAAGAGTAAAATGCAGAAGCTTTGGTGCTCTCGAGGGCTTTGCTCAATGACCTTCTGACTTGGGATGGGGGTGAAATTCTCTGGAAAAAAAAAGATGGTTGGGCAAAATGTTTGTTCACAGACAGAACCCACCAATCGTGCACTCACTTCGATGTAGAGGCTTTTAGGAGGTTTTATGTCCTGTGTAAGGTCCAGCCCTTCCTCTCCTCCTACTGATCTCATGTAGGTAGCCAGAGACTTTTTGTACCGATTGAACCACTCCACCTGTGGACAGTAACAGAGATTCCTTGGGCAAAGCTGAACAGCTAATGCTGAAAGGCAGGTCCCTGATGAGCCAGACCTAGTTTATTTGTGCTGTCTGTGAATGCAAGCTCTTCTGAAGTGAAAAAACTGCCCCAGAGGCAGAGGGACCTGGGTTCAGGGCAGGACACCATGTGCTGCTCATGTCAGCAGCAATGTGCATTGGCCTAGAGACAGCATTTGAGAGCAGCAGTTCTGCTGGCTGCGAGTCTGATCGAGTGAACACCACCTGATCCTTCAAAGTGCCCAGCATCACCTGTACTCGGTATCCATGTGGGACTGTACCCATAGACAATGAATAAACAAATCAGTATTTACAGAAAGGCACATTAAATGTCATGTTTATAGTGGGGGAAGAGAGGGCTACCCAATTGTGACTCTACTGAATAGATCTGAGGTGGTTTAACCAGGAAGGGTCGCTGCCTGCCCCCCCACCCCACCCTCTGGGGGTATGGGGAGGAGGAAATATAAATGAATGGGGCTCAGGGGTTGAGACAGGAGCAGTTTACTGGGATAGTGAGGGAGAAACAACATCAAACAACAACAACAACAACAGTGCTAATGAAAGAGTAATGAAAGAGTAACAAAACTAAACGAAAACGGCTCACCGCGGGACCGGCTCATGAACTACGGTACCCAGCAGCCCCCTCCTCCCAGAAGTTCCCAGTTTAAATAGGGAGCATGATGGAATGGAATTCCATATGATGGAATACCATCACCTGGTATGGAACACCTGCCCCAGCCACCCCCCTCCCAGCTCCCTGAGAACAATTAACTCTATCCTTAACCAACCCCAGGACAAGATCACAGACTGGTTTGGGTTGGAAGGGACCTTAAAGCTCATCCAGTTCCAACCCCCCTGCCAGCAGCAGGGACACCTTCCACTAGACCAGGTTGCTCAAAGCCTC
>NW_010327508.1:0-741 GCF_000700745.2 Antrostomus carolinensis | reverse complement strand
CCCACCCGGCCCTTAAACCCTCCCAGGGAGGAGCAGCCACAGCTTCTCTGGGCAACCTGGGCCACTGGCTCACCACCCTCACACCAAAGAATTTCTTCCTCACATCTCATCTCCATCTCCCCTCTTCCAGTTTAAAGCCATCACCCCTTGTTCTGTCACTCCCTGCCTTTCAGGAGGAATGAGGGGAAGAATTTAAGACAAGGTGGACTCACTTCCTCAGCTGACATGTGAAACTGGATGGTGTTTGGCAGGACGCTGCCATACTCCCACCTCAGCGCTCGGATCCGCAGCAACCGGTCGTACCTGGGGGAAGAAACAAGGGGTAAAACCAGCATCTTTGTGAGTGCTGACAACATCCCTGGCAACACCCATGTCCCGTCTGCCCTCAAAGCAGAGGGGTGAAAACTTGGATTGTTCCACCCACCTTCCTTTAAAGAACCTGGTCTAGTGGAAGGTGTCCGTTGGATGAGGCTTTGAGCAATGTGGTCTAGTGGAAGGTGTCCCTGCTGATGGCAGGGGGGTTGGGACTAGATGGACTTTAAGGGCCCCTCCCACCCCAACCCAGCCTGTGATTCCTCAAAGTTTCTGGTCTATCCAGTAATTAACACTTATAGACCAGAAGGAAACAGGGCCTTCCCTTTGTGCCAGGTTTTGGTGGTACCAGCAACCAACCCCCCGAGAGGGACAGTCCCCCAGGGCTGCCCCGTGCCTCGTCCCAGCACCCCGCACTTGGGGACCCAG
>NW_010327507.1:0-670 GCF_000700745.2 Antrostomus carolinensis | reverse complement strand
CCTCCCCTCTGCCAGTCCTTCCTGAAGAGCCTGTATCCTTCCATTCCAACACTCCAGTCATGGGAGCCATCCCACCATGTCTCTGTGATGCCAATCATATTATAGCCCTGCAGTTGTGCACACATATCCAACTCCTCTTTTTTATTCCCCGTGCTACGTGCATTAGCGTAGAGGAATTTAAGTTGGGCCCCCAGTGAAGTTGACTGACTGTCTGGATCAGCTGGAATTCCATTGTAGTGCTCATCAGGCATGTACCTCCCAGGGTTATTGTTAGCAGGTCCAGTTATATCCCCTTATCCCTTCCAATCTAGGTTAAAGCTCTGTCAATGAGCCACGCTAATTCTTGCCTCCCTTCGGGTTTATCTCCCTGTCCCTTTCAGTATCCTCCCTGCCACTAAAGGGATTGAGAAAAACACTTACCTGTGCTCCTGATCCTGCAACCAGTCTCCCTAATGACCTGAAGCCCTTTTTAATCACTTCTGGACTTTTCTCTGTGATCTTGTCACTACCAGCCTGGATGATCAAAAGCAGGTAGTAGTTCGAGGGCTGCACCAGGCCAGGATGTTTCTTACCAATACCCCTAACCGAGGCCCCACAGAGGCAGCAGATTTCCCTGTGGGAGGGATATGGTCGACATAGGGGGCCCTCAGTTCCCTTCAGAAGGAATCGC
>NW_010327506.1:0-4944 GCF_000700745.2 Antrostomus carolinensis | reverse complement strand
AATAAATAATTAATAAATAAATAAATGATAAATAAATAAATAATAAATAACAGACTGAACCTTGCCAAACTCTGTTAAGTTAATCATGCTTCTCTACAAATTCCTATTAAAATCACCTCTTTTTTAGTATCTTTGATGGTGAAGTCCTTCCACTTCCACCTGCAACAGCAGTTCCCACCACACAGCGTTTTCCCAGCCCTCTGGGTGAGGACCATATGGATTTAACACAGGAGAATTCACTTGAATTTCCTGAGCCCACCACAGTTGTGTGTTCTCCTGCACAGTGAGGGCACAATTAAGGACTGTCCTTCAGCTGAGTGTGATTTCTCTGAGCAGCTGCCATGGTCAGTTGGTAGGAACCACTCAAGTTTCAACAGTAATGTTCTCTTCTTCACGTTCTTCGGGGAGTGTGTGCGCAGCGGGACGGGAAGACAGGACAGATGGGATGGATGGAAGGACAGACAGCACCTTCACTATTCATCAGGGTTAGCAAATGACTACACCTAATTGTTTCTTACCTTTTGAAGAACAGCCCCAGTAGAGTTTTGATCTCATGCCTTAATGTGTTCAATTGAGATACATGATTTCAGTATTTCAGTCCTCTCCTCAAATGACTCCAAGCTGAACCACTTATTCCCAGTGATCCCATTTCCACAGAAAACTGGGCCAAGCCACTCTCAGTCTGTTTATATTATGAATGTTTGAACAGTTTTCACAGAACCATTGAGAGTCAGAAGGGACCCACAAGGATGATGGAGTCCAACTCCTGTCCCTGCACAGGACAATCCCAACATTCACACCATGTCCCTGAGGGCCTTGGCCAAATGCTGCTGGAATCTTGTCAGGCTTGGTGCCATGAGCACCTCCCTGGGGAACCTGTTCCAGTGCTCCACCACCCTCTGGGTGCCTGAAGAACCTTTTCCTCATGGCCAACCTCACCCTCCCCTGCCACATCTTCCTGCCATTCCCTCTGCTCCTGGCATTGGTTGGTGGCCAGAGAGAAGAGATCAGCGCCTGCCTCTCCTCTTCCCCTTGAGGAGGAAGTTCTAGACCCCCACGAGATCTCCTCTCAGTCTCCTCTTCTCCAGGCTGAACAACCCAAGTGCCTTCAGCCTCTCCTCTTATGGCTTCCCCTCTAAACCCTTCCCCAATGTTGTGTCCCTCCTCTGGACACTCTCCAGCAGCTTTAGATCCTTTTTCTCCTGTGGTGCTCAGTTTTGCAGATCAGTGCCCAAGTGCTTTTGCAAATTTGGCCCCGAATGTCCAAACGATGCTGGGAAGACACAAAAGCAGCTTGATGAGAACCAGCCCCCAGGTTTGTGGGGTGCAGCTGTGACCTTTGCAGGGCAGGAGAATGAACACGTTACACTCACTGGTGCCTGACTTTTGCTGTCACCACTGTTTGTTACTGACTGAAGACACTGCAAAACTGACAGGCAGGAAAAGGTAAAGCTGCTTTCCTTTGCTCCCCATCTCCCTCATAACCACCTTAGAAACCATCTCCAGCATCCTCACCTCTTTTTCACCAACACTGCTTTGTGAGCATACACTGAAAACTAAACTGAGACAAAAATATGGCTCTTGGAAGCCAGTGCTTGATGTATCTCGCTGATTTTAGCCCAAAATTTCCAAGTAAAAAAGCTCAGTATCCCCATCTAAGTTTCTATTAACCTCTGCCACTATCCTGAGCCAGGGGAGCTTTGGGAAGCTTCTCACCGTAGCCCCTTCATCCACTACCAAAACCAACCCTCCACACACAACCCCAAAACAAGATCCTAGGTGGAAACAGCATTACAAAAAAATAAGAATTGTTTTAAACTGTGCCATTGCTAATTATTTCCCCCTGGTAGGATCTGTAGAAATTGAGAGATGCAGTTTATAGAGGGGTTTTATAAAAACCTCAGCTGATGGGAACCAACTGGAATTACTGCATTTAAATCAAGCTGCTGACAGAAAGGCCAAGTGTTTAAAATACAGTAATCCCTTCTTTACATTCAGACCAGGAATAAAATTATGCCTTTAGCAGTATTTCTCCCCTAAATTATTTAACTAAAAAAAGGAATTTGGCAACTAAGGAAAAGAAAAAAAAAATCAACTTACTTTCTTACTAACCTTCTGCTTATCAGGCAGAGCATATGTGAAGAAATCCAATTAGGGAAACTTTATGATGGCTAGAAAGCAGCTTTCTACTGCTAAGCAGGGACCTTACTGCTTTGCAGTGCCTTCAGGACCCAAGCCAGCAGTCTTATCTCACTCAAAAATGTCACAGGGAGTTGCACACAATATAAATAAATATAGAATACAGTGTATATACACACACACACATATATGTCTATGTATTTGTGCATGTGTGTGTGTATAAAAGCACATGTATTGGTGAGTATTCAGGATTTCTGCTGTTTACAGTCGTTTGTGACACTGATCTGTTGGGGCTGTTCAGCCTGGAGAAGAGAAGGCTCTGGGGAGACCTTCTAGTGGCCTCCCAGTACCTGAAGGGGCTCCAGGAAGGCTGGGGAGGGACTTTGTCCAAGGGCAGGGAGTGAGAGAACAAGGGGTGATGGGTTGAAAGTGTCAGAGGGGAGATGGAGCTGAGATGTGAGGAAGAAATTGTTTGGTGTGAGGGTGGTGAGCCAGTGTCCCAGGTTGGGCAGAGAAGCTGTGGCTGCTCCTCCCTGGAAGTGTTTGTGGCCAGGCTGGATGAGGCTTTGAGCAACCTGGTCTAGTGGAAGGTGTCCCTGCTGCTGGCAGGGGGGTTGGGACTGGATGAGCTTTAAGGTCCCTTCCAACCCAAACCATTCTATGATTCTATGATTCATTCTATGAGTTTCAAACTCATTTGCCAAACTCTTGCCTTTCCTACTCCTCCAGCCAATAAATCCCCCAACAGATCAGTGTCACAAATGACTGTAAGCAGCAAAAACAGTTTTCACCGGCAACAATATGGAAAGGACAAGAGGATCACTGTCCAGATGGAAAAGCCAAACAAGAAACCTGTTCCCCAACGCAAAGCAAACAAAAATGTTGCCCTAATTCTCATTCTCCGAGGAGAGCGGTGTCACTCACAGAATAATTCTTGCCCATCAGATAGACAAAAATCGAAAGACAGGAGAAAGAGCCAAGCTGTTAGAGGCAGCCAGCTCTGTGAAAACAGGGTTATTTGAGGGGCCACGGTCTTTTAGCTACAGCCGTGAGAAAGTTTTGCTGCCAAATACCATATTGAGCCCGTGGCTCTTTGAGAGCAAACATGAAGTGTGCCAGGTACTGCTGGAAGGAGATCTGCAGGGTTCACCCTCCCTTCTCCTTCTACCAGACAGCAAAAATGAACCCTGACATATTCTGGGCATGAAATCCACAGACTAACAATAAGATTCCCTGAAATACAGACTGTCGAGATAAAACATGAATCTCTGAGTCTTTTAAAGCTTATTCAGGGCTGACAAATAAAATGAATTAGAGACTACGATTCTCTGCATTAACTGAAGCAAGTTATCTACTTCTCTCCTCAGTCTTGAGGCTCCCCTGGCAATCAGTCTTTGCTGAAACTTGCAGGATCCAAAAGCCCATTTTTTTTCCCATCTCTTGTATCAATTTAACCTCAGAATAAGACTATCACTATTTTTACTCTGTAATAGCATCCACTTATTTTTCTTTCAACATTCCCTCCCCAAAACCAGTAAGTGTATAGGACCCTGGTGACTGGAGACAGCTCTACCAACAGTACACAAGAGCTGTACATTACAATCGAGTTTGACAGTGATGGGGCAGCTCATCAGATCAGTCCTCGGGGAAAATAAATGCCAGGGAAGTCATAAAATGAAAGTTTGTGGTGTCCAGGTTTCAGCCAGCATATACAGAGGCCACAAATCCTCTGTGGTGGTGACTTCTCTACATGGAGATCCACCTCTGAGCCTCTAAACCATGGCACAAGTTACTCACTTCCACCTCAGTCCCCAGTACTGAGTGAGGTGCCACCTTCTGAGCTGTCCCCTTTCATGTCACAGTGGAATGACAAAAAAAAAAGCCTGTCAGCAGTTATGTTCCCCTCTATTTCTTTGTTGGTAGAAGATTCTGGCACTGAAATACACGCTGTTTGAAGTATGGTGGAGCTCACCTTCTGCAGTCACACTATAAAGCCAGGCACTCTGGATTTGTAGGATAGCTACAGTGAGCACAGAGCTGATGACAGTGTCCTTTCCTCTTATCAGTGCTGCCTTCCAGCAAAAAAGGATGAACAAGAAGCTAAAAGTAGCACACAAGGTCAAAAGTACCCTGTCTTCTCACCGAGGGTGAGCAAACAAGTGACAGTGTCAAGGAGGTGAAAGTCTCAACCATTACTCTGCCCAAGCAGGACAAGAAATTGAGCTTCATCCGTATCCTTAATGGGGCAAACATTGATTCTGAAATCTTGCAGATGGCATCCTTTGGAGAACCTTAGTGCTTGGGTCAACACAAATAGCACCAAGATTCACCACCCATGAGATGACATCATTTTTTCAACGTTTGACCAAGACTGCAATGAGGTTAGTGGCCTCTGTACCTGCTGACCCAACCCTGGCAGTGAGGGCAGGTGAGCTGCAAGTCATGTTTCTAGAACTTGCCAGCACACAAGTGACACTGGAATTCATGTCTCTGACCTGAAAGAGGATGGAAAGAAAGCAAGGAGGCTACAGTGGGCCATATGTGAGGCATTAGATAAAAGAGAGCTCGCTCTGGAATTGATAACATCATGAGGTCTACATCTGACACTGAAGAGACCAAAACCCTAATGAGAAGGGGATGGCAATTCAAAGAAGTCAACAATGGATAACTGAGGATCAACTCCATCCCAAGTCTCCTTCTGCATTTACTTGTGCCATTCCTCACCTTTAATCCAGGACACAGGATTTAGATGCAGGAGACAGATTTTGTACTGGGAAGCAGCCCTGAGGAGAAGGACTTGGGGTG
>NW_010327505.1:0-460 GCF_000700745.2 Antrostomus carolinensis | reverse complement strand
TTTCTTTTTTTTTTTTCATACAATAAGATTTCTTTTTTTTTCATCCAACAGTAGTTATATGGAAGTCAGCTCCCTTTCCAAAAAATATCATTTAATAAAATGTGCCTTTTCAAGCACCCAAATAAAAAGGAAGCACAAAAATATGGAAGAAATAATAATTTTCAGCTTAAAATATTAATTTACCCTGTGTGGTTTGTACTGGGTTTGTATGTTTGCGTGGTAACGTTTTGGTAACAGGTGCAGGAGTGTAAGGGTGTGAGAAGCTGCCAGAAGCTTCCCCCATGTCCGACACAACCAATACCACCGGCTCCAAGGTGGACCCACCACTGACCAAGGCCAAGACAATCAGCGATGGTGGTAACACCTCTGTGATAATATATTTAAAAAGGGGGGGAAAAAAACCCCAACAAACTGAGCGAAGGCAGCCACAGAGAGGAGTGAGAAGATGTCAGAGAAACAA
>NW_010327504.1:0-12664 GCF_000700745.2 Antrostomus carolinensis | reverse complement strand
TCTCCAACAGGTCCGTCCCCAGCTGATACTGCTACATGGGGTTGTTCCTTCCCAGATGCAAGACTCGACACTTGCCCTTGTTGTATTTCATTACACTTCTCCCTGCCCATTTCTCCAGCCTGTCTAGCTCTTGCTGAATGGCAGCACAGCCTTCAACCTTCTCCATCCTAAATGATTCTATGTTTAGTCTTCAAACATAAAGCTGGTATCAGATAATTCACTTCCTGTTACCAAAGTACAAAAATGTATTGGGACTATGCAAAATCTATTCTAAACTGTTAGATTTGAGGAGTTTGGGTTTTTTTTTTTTTTCTTACAACCTGTTTTTAGTATTCAGTAGAAATTATTTGTTTTACCTTGTCCCTGTATTCACAAAGTATGTAAGATACAGGCCAGTTTTACAGTGTGTGCTCTCTAGTTGCTCTTTTTAAGCAGTTCTTCTACCTAACTGAACATAGGACAACAAGCAACTCTTGATGGAACCAACCTTTTTCCCCCCCTCACACTAACCTGTTATATTCAGTTGTTTGCTTGAGAGGTGTTAGTTCACTGAGTGGGAAATTACAGCCTAGTCAGAACAATCTGATCTCTAAAACTGTTTCTGCATGTTTGGCATCACTTTCACAGCCTTCCCTTGCACAATTGCCTCCACAATAGCTACTAGAAGTCCTACCCTAAAAGTCTTTCAAAATTTTTCCTACCACTGTTACCCATATAGTTTTATATTAGCCTCATAGAGTTTCTTAGAAATGCTAACTTCTTCCAAAATAATTTCTAACTTTTTTTCCTAAATAATCCCACTTTGAAATGCCCATTGGAAAATTCTACTGCTCTCTCGTCTACAGATTTAAAGTCAGCAACACATTTCATTAAATAACTTGCATTAATAATGTTCTTCCCCTAAATACAGAAGAATGCAGTGAAGTAAAGCAAAGAGTGAGGGAAAGAAAAGGGATACCTAACTACCATGCTACGCATTCAACACATGCACAGTCCCAGTCGCTCATGAGATTACAGCCATTCATTCACCTGTAACATGAACCTAGCAATAGCTGTCTTCATTTCTGGCCTGAAAAGTAACAAATGAGTCCAGGGCAAACATAACACTCAACTGAATAAGAAAAAACAAAAAATACACTAAATTAAGCTCAAACCTCAAAAAAACCCCGAACCAAACAATCTTTTTGTTTGAATATGGGGCAACTGGAGATGATGTTTGCAACCTCTGAAAGCCCAGAATACATATCCTATTGCTTCTTATAGCCATGCAGATCAGCCAAGATATTTTCTTAGAGACAAACCACTCTTACCAAATACATCAGATCTTGCAGCAGAAGCCAAGGATGAGTTAACCCAGACACTCATGAATTTGCAATAAACTTCCATGAGAATTTCTTACCATTCCAAGAACAGCAGCTGCTTTACAAGTGGCTGGTATCAAATACTGTACAAGAATCTCATCTTCTGATGGATGCACCTTTCGCAATTCTGTCAGTGTTGTATACATCATCTCAAATTGATTCCTTTCTGTAAATAAGTCTGATACTGCCAGAAGCTGTACACAAATTAAAATTTAATATAAAAAAGCCCATTAGCAGACAGACAAAAATTGACTCTCCCTTCTTTTATAACTGTCAGCAAAAGATTCTTTCATTGATCTATTAAATGTGTAAACATTAATTCAAGTGTCTGGAATAACTATTCTTAACTTGTCCAGAATTAATTCTACCATCCATCTCAGATAACAATTACCTCCAAACAGTCCTTTTTTCCAAGAGGTTAACAAAACCAAATCCACTATATTAAGTAATTCTGGAAAATGAGTGAATGTTGACATTTACAGTGTACTAAAACACCTCACAACACCCCATACATATTCTCTTGCAAGATTAGTATCATTTTAAGTCTTTTATGGCTATCAAGACACATTCCACACCTGTGTTCTTTATATTTAGTTCTACACATCAATAGTCAATTTAATCCTCTAGTACACTGTTGTTCCATCTTCATTTTTGTACAGAGAGACAGGATACGAAAAATCCTGAAAACTACTTTTAGTAAGTAGTCAAAGTAAAATATCAACTATCATTAAGTGACAATAAAGTGTTTGTAATGTAGTAGCAGAATATGCAATCCAGATGCTAATATAGTTTAAAATAGTAATGTTACAGTTGCTCAAGTTATATTTCTGCATTGCCAATATCATTGCAATGCCAAGTAAAATCATCCCATATATTAAAAGATGCTTTACAAATGCTGCTTAGCTCTGAACATTTGGTAACATACACGTAATTATGACTCTGAATAACAGTTTAGACTTACTGATCGCACCACTTCACTAATCAAAATGACTGGCGTTCTCTTGCTAGGGTTTGATGGCAATATCCACTGACTATAGAGTTCAAGCAAGAACTGAGAACAAGAATGTATATCTACACCAGCCCGATGTTTCCTGAAAGGCACAATAAGCAAGTGTTAAAAAGTCTATTTTTAAGCCCTGCTAAAATAATTGATTTGAAATAATACAGTTATTTACCAGTGTCTAATTTATAAAGCTGGCTTATTGATCTCAGCATGAAGAGATAAAAGCTTATTGATAAGTGAAATGAGAGACAAGAAAAAATAAGACACCTGGTGTTAATAGGAGAGGTTGGTGGTGAGGAAGGAGCAGGTACATCATTCTCATCTTCTTCATCCTCACCCCACTCTTCTTCTCTCAGTGGAGTGATATTATTTCCTAACCATATGGAGTGTATAGAGACCTTGCAACACAAAAAAAAATATATTAAAAAACCCACAACACAAATAGAAAAGCAGCACAACATTTAACGCTCTGTTAGTCAAATTAGAAAATCTTATAAATCCAATACATTTTTCATTTAAATGACAGGCAACAAACACACAGCCTCAAATAACTTTTGAATGAACTGCACATCTTTTCTTTTTTTTTTTTTTTTTTTTTTTTAACCTTTTTCAACATTTTAATTTAAATCACTTTAAACAGTATGGCACAGCAAAACCAGCAGCATCATGTGCATAGTACAGCAATACAGGTGATGCTGAAAGTAGCATCTGGCTATAACCCGGAAGCACACAAGCACACACTAACAACGTTCACGCACCATCCCAAAGTCAACGTACCAGATTTAAAATGTAAAGCAAAGTATAAGTATTTACAATTCCTATCAGAATTCAGAAAGAACTGTAACGACTGCAGTTCAATAGAAAACACACTCCTAACTCCTCTCAAACCATAACTCAGCCTATCTGATTGCAATATAACCTTTCTTCCGAAACCAGACAAGACTGAGCTATCAAGTCCTTTGACTCATGTTAGATAAAGTGTTATCTAAAAAAAAAAAAAAAAAAGAAAAATTCTTAGTTCTTCTTTAAGTTTTCTTTATAAAATGAAATTTTCAGAACAATAAGATGTGTTGATGGCATTTCATAAATGATCTGTCTAAAGATTCCAGAACAAAATCAGCACTTCCTGTGTTTCAATACAGACAGTACTTTTTCGTCTGAAGTTTCTTATCTTACATAGCTCAAGACTTCTTTTTTAGACAAAAATTCACCCTTTATATAGAATTCTTTTTCATGTTACACAAAAATGCATTTCTTTTTCAAGCAGGATGTCTAATGCCTAGTATTGTTGTAGAGTTAACAGGTTTTGTAAATAATGCATAGGGTCTGTAAACGTGCAAATACTGAATGTTCAAACCATTTAGAATCTCCAGAGAATATACAGATGCCTAGAGACAGGCAAGTGATTGTTTAGTCTTCTCTATGCAAAAGATTCCTCAAGAAAAATAATGTAATATGAGTTTAGTATTTAAATTTTTTTCCACTAATATATACTATTCAAATAATGAAATAAATACATTTAAAACTTGTACGTAATTTTATGTAAAGAGTATTTTTCAAGGAGATAACTAACTAGATAAGAGCTAATTTTTTTTTATTCACTGTATGTAGTGTTAATTTTCCAACTAACATCATACAATGAAATTTATGCGTCTACTCTGGTTTTATGTAAAATTAAGACAACATTGCTTATTTTATGTCCAGTGATTTTTCATTTCCTAAGAACTACTGCAAATATGCGTTAGCAAATTAAAATCCAATAGTTAAAGTGGAATCTAACACTACATGGGCTCTTTAACACATAAGGCTTGCTCACAGAGAGACCTCACACACAAGCAAAAATTCCATGAGAGGTGGGATGGCTAGCTGAGAGGAGTCACCCAGTTATGATCCACTCTGCATCACTCAGAGCTCTTGGTTTATGTTTGATGTTAAGCAGTGCCTTTTAACTGAATTGTCACAAACTGGAAGAAATGTAATAAAAAGTCAAGTTCGCCGTGAAGGTTTTAACAAACCTGTCCCAGTTTATAGTCCATATCTCCTATTTCTCGTTCAGTATTGATCTGCAGTAAGAGTTTTTCATGGCTGATAAGAGCACCTGTAACAAAACAGAAGACAAGTTCTTAAAACATGCCTAACAAAGTAGATGTGAAAATGGCTTTATTTCCTGCAAACTAGATTTCAAATAAATTCTTAAGAGTAATTTTTCTACTCTTTAAGTGTAAAAGAAATTAACTTTCCCCTTCCCCCCATATACATGCAGTTACCTGTAGTAGCAGGAGAAAGTGATGGAACAGGGTCCCAAGCTTGGTATAAGTGATGAGTAGCAATATTATCTCTCTTAGATACCATTGCTTGAATTTCCTGTTCAACAATTCCTCTGATAACACTTAGCTTCCTCCCAAACCTGAAAGCCCAACAGAAATCAATTTAAGCAGATTTTCCCTTTAACATTTTGTGCAAGTCTGACTAGCTTACTCTACAGTGCTATGTGTTTATGCTTATTTTCTTATCAGGGATGCTAAAATCAAGAAAGGTTGAGAAATATATTCTGCACACTGTTTACTAGATTTTATTAAGATACTGTTTTTTTCAGATACCATCTTTTAACTCAGCAGGTTCATGATGCTAAGTCCATGTAACTTCTGTGTAAGCAGACCCATCTGTATACAATCTTGCTTAGAAAGTACAGTGTATACACATTTTTGCTACAGCTAGATTAAGCAATTGTAGTTATGTATTAATCACAAGTTAACTTACATGTATTTCAAAGCCAGTAAAAAAAATACCTTGTGTCCAGAGCTTTTAAGGCTTTGTTACGGGGCTGCTGTTCCAAACAGCTAACCGCTGGATTGCCTGCAACAGGTATTGTCATTGCACTCAGCACCAAGGAAGTTATGGCTTGTACTGCAAGAACATTAATTTGGGTCCTCTCTGTATCTTCCTGTAAAATGAACTTACTGTAATTTGAATTGTAAAAAAACCCCAAAACCAAAAAACCTAAAAGGCCTGATCATTAATAAGCCTGACACCTAGACTTCTTTCCATCCAGGAATCTACCTGACATAAGCAATGTACAGAAAGCACTGTGACTGTAGCAGCAACACATCCTTCCACATCAGCCATTCTGCATGCATCCTCTCTTATCCCAACAGCATTAAAACCTCAAGATGTCAATTTTAGAGCTTTCAAAGTGCTTAGTTTCTTTGTTTGCATCTATCTGTTAGTCACCTATTGAAACAAAGCATCAAATAAGACCAAATCTGAGTTGGAAACTCTTCAGAGAAGGATCCATGTTAACTGTTTTTAGTAACTGCCCATTTAGGAACAAAACTCAACTCATCATGAATTTTCAGCAGCATTTTTCTGGGTATCATTATCCAGATGCATCCAATGTTTCTTCTGAACCAAGATACTACACATTCAGTATTTAGCACCACTGTAAAAGTGTGAGAAAACTGTAGTACTTAGTTCTTAAAATTTTTGGTTAGATTCAATTCATACTTGTGGTACTGACATTTTTCTCCAACAGAAGTATTTGGAACTACTCACATTGCATCAAGGTTTATTAATAGAAGTTTTTTTCTTAGTTTATTATTAGCTGAATTAAAATTTAATTTAAAAAACTCAGTGAATGACATTACCTCTTGTTGGTTCTCCTCTTGGTCCATTACAATAGGCTGAGTTACAAGCACACCAAGCAAAGTAGCCCAAGTCTCTTCAAACTGAGTACGGCTGACCCATCCTATGGAAACACTCGAGATAGCCATTTATGTCTTAAGGCAAACTTAAGCAGGGAATAGCATTAAGAAGTGATATATTGTTTCCATAGATTTAATTTCATACCATTTTCTATTCAATTCAGCATTTTTTATAATCACTACAGCTTAAATTTAAAGTGTTCTATTTCAGAAAGTGATGAATCCTTTAGAAGGGTTCTGAACATTACTATTTAAATGGTCCTGCTCAGGTTATTACATACATTGAAGTACTTTGATTGTCCAACTCTTGAAGCATTGAGATCTACCAGGTTTTCACAACACAGAAAATCATCCAGAAAACCAGCCAGGTCTCACAGGAAAGTAAGTCGTAGAGAATCCCATAATGATCCAAGAAATCTTCATGCCTGAAAAGCTAAATGACTGAATTGCCTAGAAATAATCCATTAAAATTCAAGCACTTCAGTTTTTCCAAACAGATTTTTACATATAAAAGACTGCAGAGGATTCCTGAATAATATCTTGCAGTTTATAATAACAATCTCGTTTTTGATTCTTTAGATAATGTCATCTTAGGCATTACAGTGATCAAGCAGGAATCAGAGCTATACCATAAGTCAGTCAACATTAAACTGTAATCAGGGCAGGGGGAACAAAAAAAACCCCCTAAAATCAAAGAACCTCTGTATAAAGGAAGTTTGATGCACTACCCTTGATAGTCTCATCTGCTGACAAAGGCTTGAACTCTTAAACCCCACTGCTCTTGTTCAGTAAACCTTGACATAATTAGAAGCTTTAAAGTGACAGCATCTCATTTAAAATATTGAGAGTGTGGCACTAAATTTTATTTATATACAATGCATCAATAAAAAAAGGGGGGAAGCAAAATATTCTCAAACATACTGTCAAGTTTATGCTCCAGAAAACAAGCGGATGTTCTATAAAGCACACTGAAATCACTCCTCTGAGTTCTAATAGTTTTTGGACTTATTTCTGTAATTTATAATTTTTTCTCTGCATTGAGCAAGACATAAGAATTACAACACCACAATTACTAACGTGCTCTGAAATATTATTGCTCTTCCACTTAAGCAACAAAAGTAAACAAATGGTACCAGATTCAGATATCCAGTAACTTTACAATACAGGTAAATGACCAACAAGAGTCAACTATACTAATTTTTAATTTTGTACATACCAAGTGTATTAATGCGATAGATGAACTCCTTGAAGATTTCTTTTTCTTGAAGAAATTCTACTGGGATTTCAGGAAAAACTGTGCCAAAGTCACCTGCAGGCTTTGGTGACCAGCCTAATTTCCAGACCTGAAGAAATACAATGACAGACTACTTATCCAAAATAGAAACAGTATTAACATGACAGCAACAAATATATATGCACCATTCAAAAGCAGTAAGATGTCAGTAAATAAAGTAATTCTCCAAATACAAAAAACTTAGAGAAAGATTAACTATCTAACACAGCCAATATACATATTACATCATATTTCTAACTTTGGGTTTGTTTTTTTGTTTTGGTTTTTTTTTTCATATTTCTCACTATGAATTAATTATTTAGTCCTACTGTCCAATTTTGGACATGGAAGCATGTAAGTTTCTTCCATATATTTCAGTTTAAAATTTAAGTACCAGGTGACTTCCAGATTGTGCAGAAATGACATTGAAAGGTAATTAAGGGAAAATAGTTCACATACTATTGATGGTTGAAAAAGCTTGAAGATACATCTGAGAGTGGACAAAAAATGTCTCAACCAAAAAAATGAGTATCTTTTGACATCCCCTCAAAAACAGTGCACTGAGAAACAGAGAAAGGGCCTTGAATATATCCAACAACTCACTTCTATTCTACCTAATAAGCATCTAGAAATGTTTCTGATAATGGTTTTGAAATTTATAAAAACTAAGTCATTTCACAGTACTAACAATACATGGATGTAATAACAAGATGTTCTTAAATTCATGTTACAGTGGCCAAAAAAAGACAAGACTGAAGTACCTTGTCCAAAGGATCTAAGATGAGTTAGGAAAGAACGGTAATACACAATCCCAAAGTACCTGCATGGCGTACCATGGTACAGTACCACACCCAAATACCTGTGCTCGCTCAGACACTATTGAGACACCTCAGCACCACTGCATCATTGTGGTACTTAGCATGACAAAAAATGAATTTGTCAATTCAGGTGTCATAAAGAAAACAGCAGTGTAAATTTTGCAGGGAAAGCAATCCCACTGAATGGGAGGAAATATTACCCCTAACAAAGCACCCAAGTCACTGCTTGCTTTTCCTTTCTTCAACTACCACCTGGACGTTCTTTCACAAAAGAATGTAAGAAGCAGCTATACTCCTTTCTAATAAAATCTCTGATTGCAAAGTGAACTCTTATTTGATATTTTTACAATGTTTTGCTACTCTGTTTAAAAAGACAAACTGACTAATCAAACTAGCTGAAGGCTGAAGTCCTACTGACAAAAAACTTAAGATGTAGCACAATATTTTTTTTTCAAAAAGTTGTTCAATAGCCTTTAAAGTTCCGAAAACAAAGCATAATGGACATACCAGGGGAGGTACTCTTGTGTAACTGTTCACTAGAGGCAGCCTTGCTAAACTGATGATGATGTTCTTGAGGACAGGAGTAAGAAACGCTGGAATACTGCTGTTTCTTTTGTGTCCCAGTGCCAAGACAGTCTGTAAGCATTCCACCATCTCAGCTACCATTTCACAAGCTGCAGTAATGTTTTTATCTTCTTTGTTGGGAGAAAGAAATTCAGTTTTATGAAACTATTCAAAAGCCATCATTTAAAAAGATACAGAAAAAAGGCAAAAAATACTTAATAAAAGAGTATGTTGACTAAAAAGGACAAAATCACAATAAGGATGTGGACAAAGAAACATTCTAAAATATTTCAGCTGGTTGAAGAATACTACTACCACCCTCCTTGCAACAGCTTGCACTGTTTGCCTATCTCAGTGCTGGAGATTACAGGTACCTGAGATCTGTCAGCAGAGCACCTCGTGTCAAGACCAGCAAGAACAGGCCACATTGAATAGAGCTTTTGTTAGAATCTGAAGTGACCAAACTCATCTGTTTTATGAGAAAACAGTCTCTTACAGTAAAACAGTAAGAAAAAAGAAAAGAGTATCTTAACAGTATCTTACTGTATACCAGCACAGAGGGATATGGAAAATAATACTGTCCACACTCGTGTACTTACTCTTGACCTTCACCTCAACACTGCTCCCATACTGTAGAAAAGCAGATAATGAATCTGCCACTCTTCATAAGAAATATTAACAATTCTACCTCTCCTACAGGAAATTTAAAAATCCCACAACACTTTAAAAAGTGTTGCACAGCTAACAGAAGTAAAATCTGCGTTAATGTTTTTTAAGAAAAAAAACAACTACATCTGTTAAAAATATGTCAATCTACATTTAATAAACATTTATCAAATAGAAGTAAGGTCTCAGATGAATTCTCATTGTTAAAAAAAGAAGTAATGGAAAGGGTGCCTGTAAATACTTCTTCTGTGAAAGTCTAAGGCAAAGGTGGAATTTGCTGTTTACTTACTCTGTGTGTTTGAATCACCTTCACCCTCACTTAAGCCTTTTGAAGTATTCTTCTTTCTTTCAGGACTAAGAAGTTGATTACCAGGTTCAACTGCAACTGAATTAGACAAAAATATTTCAAAGATATAACCATTACACATCTCATATTCCACTTTTATCTTCAAAACCACATAGTAGTCAAATATTTACAACACCAAGGCATCTACCAAGTTCAAAAGTAAACACAAAATTCTAAATGAGAAATTAAAATAGTAAAAATAAATTTGTCAAATAAATAATTAAAAAGGACTTGGAGGAAATACTCCGGACACCTAGCATTTGATCAGTGATGACTAACGATTTATTAAAGAAAATTTCCTCATTAGCTGTTCAAATTGGACTCACCTGCTTCTATGATAAATCTAACGCAATTAACTAAGGAGCAAGCATATGTCACATTAACGGCAGAAGCCAGCAAATTCCAGAGACCAGGCTGCTGTAATGTCAAACAGCAACAATCCAGAGCAGCTTCAAGATCTATACTTAATGGAATCTGGTCATGCATTAAATGCCATGATAGTGCCTGTGCAAAAATAAAAATCTCCTATTAATAGCAAATTCTTGCAACAGAAGAACTTATAACCAAAGGTTGGTTGGTTTGCTTTTACTCAGTAATATGTAAAGTTTTATTAGCAAGTTGTATTGATTTTTTTTCTTGAGAGAACAGAATTTATTAAGTACAAGAAAATTATAAGCACTATAAACTGTCTACTTATTGTCCCAAAAATCAGTGTAGGGCCATTCTCCCCATCAGTCTCTCCCTGTAAAAAGCTGCCCTTCTCCCATAAGCCCATCTCATTTACTAGCACAGGTCAAATAAAAGAACCACTGAAGAAATTTCTACAGTTAAGAAAACTGTCCAGATCAGAAGTTACTCAATGGTGATCAGTTGATATACAAAGGCTTAAACCATAGGCCTTGAACCAGAGTTAACTTTTGAGTGAACCTCCCAACCTGTATCACATCAGCATGAAATATGAGCGTGAGACTTTTCCTCCCACAATCCAAAGTCAGATGCATTCTACCAAAACAGGAGCTTCCCGGACACACCCCAGATCCTGGCCAGATCTCAGATGCACCTGAGTGAAGTGAAGGCAACCCACCAGATGTTACGGTGCCTTTCTCTCTAGGTAATTTGTTTGTGAGATTGCATAAAAGCAGGGCCCTCTCATAGCAAAGATGGAGACCCCGCCTACGAGTGGACACACTGCGTAGGACTTGCCGATTGCCGGGGAAGGTTCTCAGGCCCTTCGCTGTGACAGGGGCTCCCCAGCTGAAGCACAGATCTGGATGACAGTAAAGTGTTTGGGCAATTGGTGATGTATCTTTCTTAATTACTATAGTTAACCTATGCAGTAACGATAAGGTGCGTTACCCCGCTTATCTCTGTACCTTGTACCTGCCCCCCCTCCCACTCGGAAGAGAAGTAAAGTAAGTTTGGTTTTGTTTTCAAGTTGTTGTCTGTGTCCTTTTTGCAAACCCCATCAACTATCAAAACATCAGCTTAAGTCAAAGTTGTTCCCTCTCCCAACATTTCATCACATCTTTAATTATACTGTAATTTCTTACCTCTACTGACATAACCACAAATTTCAGGATATCATCCTCTTTGTCAGGAGGAACACGGAGACCAGCTGGTAGTTTTGAGAGCAACAACAAATACTGAGCCAGTGCGCGACAAAGTGTCATCATAGACTGATACCTCACCTCATCTCCTATAAAATAAGACTGGATGAAATTAGCAGTTTGAATTTCCCCCCCTCAATAAATATTTTTCAGAATTATTTCATTTCATAAAAACTTTATGCCACATATCTTGATTTTTTTTAAATAGTACGTTCATGTATTCAAAAGACATCAGTAAAGTACTTTTGCAGAGGAAAGAATAAACCATTATTTCTATTACCAAAGATATCGCTTAGTTTTTTCCAGTAGGCTGACGGCTCAGTTGGCAATAATGGTTGAAAAACCTGGTGGCTGGCAGGAAAGTTCTGTACAGTGGTAGACACATGATCCAGAGTTACCCTCCGAGCTGTTTCAAAGAAGTTACTCTTCTGGTCTCTTGAGATTTCATTCATGCCAAGGCTTAAACAAGGTGCTAACAAGCTTAGGTTGAATTCCTGAAATGAAATAGTAAGTAAAAAGTAAAGACATTGCTTTTAAAGAGAAGCTAAGTGTCTGAGGGTACTATTCTGGCATATTAATATGGTGCTAAATTAACAGTTTATTAACTAACTAACTTGTTATTATGACTGCTGCTCTATTATGGTAAAACAATACCATAATTAAGACCATATTTGTTCCACATTTAAATTCCAAACACTACTGTACTGGAAAGAACAATAAATGTGCTTATTCCAAATTTTCAGAACAATATGTGCATAAAGCTTGAAGTTGACCTACATACAAGGAATCTTCAAATAATGTTTTCAAACCAACATGTCAAACAAAAGTATTTTTAAAAGCAGCTTCCCACTATTATTTCTGCATACCAGCAGCAAATGTAATCTAGAGAATTTGAACAAAATATGTTCTTAGAAAACAAATACTTAGAAAAAATAGGTACAAGTTGCCCTTTACGCCAGATTTACTACCTGTGGCCTGTTACGGGCACATGACAAGTAATCTAGCACAAGTATTTAAAAGGTTACAGAAACATCTGGCCTTGTAAGAGACTGTATGGCAAAATGAGAAGATTATATGAAGTGGTAAAACTGGATTTTTGTGATTGCAATACACAAACTAATCTTCACTTCCACTCCGTATATCCAGCCTGCACTACTAGAAAGCTACTCAGCAGCATCACAAGACACAGAAATGAAACATATCTGCTATTTTAGTTGCCAAAATGAAGTGAAATTAAAGAAGTGAATTACCAGTATGATATAAATTTGAAGTGTTTACATTTAAGACTATAATCTATTAATCACAGAATCACAGAATGTTGGGGA
>NW_010327503.1:0-1407 GCF_000700745.2 Antrostomus carolinensis | reverse complement strand
CCCAAAATAGTGTAGATAGCCCCAAAAATACAGCCTGGCACCCTGAAATAGAGCCTGACACCCCAAAAATACAGCCTGACAGCCCCAAAAATACAGCCTGACACCCCAAAAATACAGCCTGACACCCCAAAATACAGCCTGCTGGCATCCCAAAAATACAGCCTGACACCCCAAAATGGAGCCTGGAGCCCCAAAAATACAGCCTGGCACCCCAAAATACTCCCTCATGCCCTGAAATTCCCCCCTTTTAATCCAAATCCACCTTTTTAACCCCAAAATACACCCCTTACACCCCAAAATATCCCTTTACACCCCAAAATACCCCCTCACATCTCAAAATATCCCCCTTACACCCTGAAATCCCCCCTTTTAACCCCCAAATCTCCCTTTTTACCCCCAAATACCCCTGTTTACACCCCAAAATGCCCCTTTTTTACCCGAAAATACCCCCTTGCATCTCAAAATACCCCTCACACCCTGAAATACCCCCGGTTTTACCCCAAATACCCCCTTTTTACCCACAAATCCCCCCTTTTTACCCCCAAATACCCCCTTACGCTTTAAAATACCTTCTTTATACACAAAAATGCCCCTTTACACCCCAAAATACCCTCTTACACCCCAAAATACCCCCTTGCATCTCAAAATACCCCTCTCACACCCTGAAATCCCCCTTTTTTACCCCCAAATACCCCTCTTACAGCCCAAAACACCGCCCACCCACACCTCAAAATACTCTTTTCTACCCCAAAATACCCTTTTCTACCCCCAAAACACCCTTTTCTCCCCGTTCTTAGCCCATTTTGGGGTGTTTTCCCAGGATCCTGAGGCCGTGGCAGAGCACGGAGACGCGCAGCATCACCAACACCACGGTGTGCACCAAGTGCGGGGGCGCCGGGCACATCGCTTCCGACTGCAAATTTGCACGGTGAGTTTGGGGTAAAAACCCCCAAATTAACCAAAAAAAGGTAAAAGTCATGGTTAAAAAATTAAAACATTAAATGAAAATTAAAAAAGAATTAAAAAAATAAAAGAAAAACCCACCTCAGGGTGTCCCCACAGTAAATTTGGGGGTAAAACCCCCCAAAACCCAGAAAATTTTGGGGTAAAAACCCCCAAATTAACCAAAAAAAGGTAAAAGTCATGGTTAAAAAATTAAAACATTAAATGAAAATTAAAAAAGAATTAAAAAAATAAAAGAAAAACCCACCTCAGGGTGTCCCCACAGTAAATTTGGGGGTAAAACCCCCCAAAACCCAGAAAATTTTGGGGTAAAAACCCCCAAATTCATCAAAAAAGGTAAAAGTCATGGTTAAAAAATTTAAAAATTAAATGAAAAATTAAAATAAATTAAAAAGATAAAAAACCCCCCACCCCAGGGTGTCCCCACAGTAAATTTGGGGGTAA
>NW_010327502.1:0-1311 GCF_000700745.2 Antrostomus carolinensis | reverse complement strand
CCCTCCCAACCCAAACCAGCCTGGGATTCTACAGTGACAAAACCACCTCTCTGCAGGTTCCCAGGAGCAGCAGTGAAGTCTCCAGGGTGAAGGACCTGCCCTGCCCTGCAGGTGGTAGATCCTGTTCCTCATCCCTAAAATCCCTCAGCAGAGACTGAGATACTCAGTGTAACACCTGCCTCGAACCGTTGGCACCATGAGAACATTTAGAGACAAAAACACCACGTAAAGCAGCGCTCTCATTTTTAAACAAGGCTGGGACACGATCCAGCCCGGGGCAGGTGAGGGCCCGCGGGGTGAGTGACGGCACCGATGGATGCGACAATTGCGACGGCTGAAATACCAGCTGCTCTTCTGGGTGTGTTTAAGCCATAAAAGATTCTGTCCCCATCTTCCTCGGCCGGCTGTCGTCTTCTTGGAGATGCAATCAAGATGCTGAGCACAAAGTAGAGCTGGATCAGTCTTGGCTACACCTTCCCATCCTTCGTTTGCACTGGCTGAGCTCTGTGACCGCTGCTTGTGACTGTCCTGGTGCAAAGGGCCTCGCAGTGTCCCCGTCTCCCTCCTCCATCCCCTGTTACGCTGCTTCGCACGTTTCCTCCAGCACCGGAGGCAGAAACTCCTGAAAAATATTATTCAGGGTCAGCAGCTCCCTAAAAATGTTGTTCAGGACAGTGGTGGCTCCTCCTCGTCCCCAAAATCACCTCCTGGCTGCATCCCAGGCTGGGTAGCGTTGGATCCAGAGGTGAACCCTGAGAATGTTCATAGCCCAGTGCTGGCAGCAAGAATCCAGGATTCTGGCTTCTCAAACCCTGGATCAGAGGCGTGAGCACATCCTGAGCTGCTGCAGGTCCTGCCCTGAGCTGCCAAAAACCTCGGAAATGGGTCAGGGGTAAAGATGCCAGAAAAGTCATTAAAAAAAAAAAAAGAAATTGAAATAATTTTCCTTGCTTCTCCCCATGGATGCTGGGGAGCGGCCGGACTGTGAGCTCCGTGGATGGAAGGGCTGGTCATATTCAGCCACTTGCCCTTTGTGCACATTTTGGTACCTGCAGTGATTAAAACAATTCATATTTTAATCTTATTTTAATCCTATTTTATTTTTTTTCAGTTACTGCCCCAGAAGCACGATGGACCTGTAGCAACACGGGCCCAGGAAACTTTTTGTATGGATGTTGCTGGGTGCGTGTGTGGCTGATTTTAATCCTTCAGATGAGAAAAACACCGGCAAAGTGATTTGTTTCATGTGGAGGGAGGAGAATGAAAACCCCCAGATGGACAGGGTAGCAACGGGCCAGTCCTTCCTCCACT
>NW_010327501.1:0-1532 GCF_000700745.2 Antrostomus carolinensis | reverse complement strand
CTTTAAAGGTCACTTCCAACCCAAACCATTCGGTGATAAGAAAGGGACAGACAGGTGTGCCAGGTATGATTTGGCTAGCCTGAGAAGTATGAGAGCACTCTTCTCCTGTGCTAGAAGCCTCATTTGGTTGCCTGAGGTTAGCTGACACCTCCTTACCGACCCACGTTAACAGCTTTTGAAATAATTGCAGTTGTTAATATACTAATAGAATTAATTTAGTCAGGAATAAACACACTAAAGATGTGAAGTCTGTGCTCTCTTCTGTCTTCTCTTTTGTGCAAGCAGGACTGTAAGTGAGCCATAAATAAGTTCCTGATGATCAGCATATGTTGGGAGGAAAGAGTTGACTTCCTTATGCTACCTCACCACCAGACCCATTATTGTCATTCACTGATGATACCCTGTTCTGCTAATTCAAGTGGAGGATTGTGTAAGTGGGAAGGCTGTTAATCAGATAATGCTTGAGAAACAGTGCTACTTATTAATCATCCCTGTAGATCTTTTGTTCTACTACAGGTACATCTAGAGAGCTGAAAACATTTTCAATTATATGCAGGCATTTATTTTTCAAAGAGTTTCTTTGTTTTAAAAAACCAACCAAACAACAAAAAAACAATGCAACACAGAAATCTAGCAAACTGCAATTTATTATTTACGTTCTTTTGAGCACCTGCAGCATTTCCCATCTTGTGGGCAGAACACAACACTGCATTAGTTCTGTGAATGTATTGTTCTTACCAGCTCTGTATAACAGGCTTTAAAATTTAAGAAGCCATAGCTTTATTTTAGGATAGGCCTCCTGATCCATCTCTGTCTTTCAAAAGAACAATAGTCAGAATTTTAAGTACCTGGCCGTAATATATTATAGTTTGATTAGGACAGAGCAAGCCTTAAAAGCTTTACAGCTTTGATTTAGACAGCTGTTCAACCCAAGTCACCAGTCATGAAGCAAATAAAAGTTCCAAATTTTACCATTAGGGTCATATTTGTTAATCATAAACACAATAAAATCACTCATCAATTATCATCACAGGCAGAACATATTTGAATTGAGGATAATTAATTTATAGCCAATTGAAACAGATCCATGGGTGAGAAAAAAGGCAAATGATAACAACACCTTCCCTCCACTTTTTTCCCCCCAGTCCCACCTTCACCCCATCACTCCCAACTTCCCCCACGGGGCAAAACAGGGTTTTTGGGGAAAAACTGTAAGAGAAAGCACCCATCCACTCTTGAATATCATCCAGCCATGTACAGCGTTGGGATTTTCTGTGTTAGAAATTGTATCTACATCTTTGTTCTTACTATTTTCAGTGAGCTTCTCTCTGTAACACAGTTGTGGTGGGTTGACCTTGGCTGGCTGCCAGATGCCCTCCTAGCCACCCCCCTCTCCTCAACAAAACATAGAGAGAAAACCTGATGGAAAAGCTTGTGGGTGAAGATAAGGACAGGGAGATCACCCACCAAAAAAAAGGCAAAAAATTAAACTGACACTTTTCCACCCTCACCCCTTCACTCCCGACTCCTCT
>NW_010327500.1:677-915 GCF_000700745.2 Antrostomus carolinensis | reverse complement strand
TTGGGCATGAGCATCCCTGTGCAGGTGGCTGGGTGGATGCCCAAACTCCTGGGCTGGCTGGCATGGGGTGGTCACCCATCCTGGGCCAGGCTGTCACCATCCAGAGGAGTGGGACAGAACAGGACCAGCACAGCTCAGGGCATGGACACCCTTGGGAGCGTCCCTGCCCACAGGCAGGAGTGCAGGCAGGGCCAGATCCTGCCAGGGACACATCTGGGTCACATTGTCTTCGTGGTGG
>NW_010327500.1:0-583 GCF_000700745.2 Antrostomus carolinensis | reverse complement strand
AAGTCTTTGTTGGTGCTGCCGAGGGATGGGGTTTGGATCACAACCCCCCGGGCCGGTTCCCCAAAGTGTGCACGTGGGACATGGCGGCAACAGGATGGCTGCTGGGGGTGGGCAGTGTCCCTCCAGCATCCATCAGTGTCCCTCCAGCATCCCTCTGGTGTCCCTCCAGCATCCATCGGAGTCCCTCAGCATCCCTGCAGTGTCCCTCCTGGGGGTGGGCAGTGTCCCTCCAGCATCCATCAGTGTCCCTCCAGCATCCCACAGCTGCTGTCCTGTGCTCTCCCATTCCACCTGCAATTGAGGATGAGCCATCTCCAAGCTCCTGCTGTCACCTACCCCCATTGTCACCACGTCCCCAGGGAGGAGATCAGGATGGGTGCAGGGGAGGAGGGAGATTGGGGGTGGGCAGTGTCCCTCCAGCATCCATCAGTGTCCCTCCAGCATCCCACAGCTGCTGTCCTGTGCTCTCCCATTCCACCTGCAATTGAGGATGAGCCATCTCCAAGCTCCTGCTGTCACCTACCCCCATTGTCACCACGTCCCCAGGGAGGAGATCAGGATGGGTGCAGGGGAGGAGGGAGAT
>NW_010327499.1:0-636 GCF_000700745.2 Antrostomus carolinensis | reverse complement strand
CTGCCAGGTACGGGCGGACCCCCCGGCCGCTGCCCCGCACAGCGCCGTGCCCCGCACAGCTCCCGGCCCCTGCCCACCCTGTCCCGCTGCTGTCTCAGGGCCATTCTCTCCCCCGTCTCCCTCCAGCGCCCACCCTGCCTTCCCCTTTCCCTCCATCCGTCCTCCCTTCCCACCTTCCAGCCACCCAACCATCCGTTCCTCCTTCCTTCCAGCTGCCCTCGTAGCCTTCCACACCCGCACACCCATCCTCCCTTCCATCCTTCATCCGCACATCATCTCCCTGTCCTTCCATTCCTCCGTCCACCTTTCTGTCCTTCCAACCCATCCTTCCACCCACTCACCCTTCACCCATTCTTCCATCCATCCATCCTTCTACCCCACCCACTCATCCCTTCATCCCTCTTTCTGTCCTCTCTACCAGCCATCCTCTTCCTCTACCCACCATCTCCTCCATTAGCCTGTTCTTCTGTTGCCTTACCCCTTACCTGCCCTTCCTTCCATCCTTCCACCTCTTGTCCTTCCTTCACTCCTTCTTCTTGTCCTTGGCTCCATCTACCCACCCATCCATCCACCATTCTTGTCCTTCCGTTCGTCCACCCATCTTTCCTTCTTTCCTTCCACCCACCTCTCCATCTA
>NW_010327498.1:0-532 GCF_000700745.2 Antrostomus carolinensis | reverse complement strand
TATACACACACTTCTACAGTGCACACATATCCTTGATTTATTCACTCATGGGAACATGCTCAGTCCGGTACTTCCATTCAGCTTCATGTAATATTTTCTGATATCTGATAGAGAACATGATTTTTTTGATTTGATAAAGGTAATACCAGATACTGTTAATCCTGTAAGCAATTTATTGGAAACCTAATTAAAGTACTCACCATGAAATTTATCACTGTACTTCTATTCTAATCCCTATTACCCTCCCATTATTATGTAAAGCTATCGGTATCATGGTTTATTCATATGTATTCATGTATTATAAACTAGACAGATTAATCACATAAAACAAGACTCACTAGTGATTCAAAGTAAATGCAACATTTCACTAGTAGTTTAAAAAGCCAATTTATCTACCTGCTCATTCTAAAGTACTGTAAACTGATGCATTTCTCCATAAATAAAAGCTTTGTTGCAATCCTTTATAGTTTAATGTTGGTTTTTATTTCTTTAACTTTTAAGAAAGAATTTTAGAAGCTTTTGAGGTTGCTAG
>NW_010327497.1:752-980 GCF_000700745.2 Antrostomus carolinensis | reverse complement strand
CATTTGGGGACACCAAGGGGACATCTGGGGACCCCCGGACATCTGAGACCCCCTTGGGGACACTCAGAGACCCTCGGGGGACATTTGGGACCCCCCTGGGGACACTTGGGGACCCCCCCAGACCCTTGGGGACCCCCCCCCGCCGGGGGTTGAGCCGCAGCCACGAGCGGTTGGACCCCAGGGATGTCACCAAGGGGCTTGGGGACACCGTGGGGACCCTCAGGGACC
>NW_010327497.1:363-619 GCF_000700745.2 Antrostomus carolinensis | reverse complement strand
CCAAGGGGCTTGGGGACGCCGTGGGGACCCTCAGGGACCCCTTGGGGACATTTGGGGACACCGAGGGGACACCCAAAGGTGACCCCCCCCCTTATACCCCCACCCAGCATCGGGGGTTGTGTCACCTCCACCTCCCTGGGGACATTCCTGGGGGGGTTGGGGACAGGACAGGGACCCTTGGGGACATTATAGGGACCCTGGAACCCCTTGGGGACACCCTGGGGACATTTGGGGACACCCCCGTGTCACCCAAGGG
>NW_010327497.1:0-243 GCF_000700745.2 Antrostomus carolinensis | reverse complement strand
CTCCAGGGGCCCTTGGGGACACCCTGGGGACCCTCAGGGACACCCCGGGGACCCTCGGGGACACCCTGGGGACATTTGGGGACACCCCCGTGTCACCCAAGGGTGCCCCCCACCCCTACAGCCCCTTATGTCACAGAAGGTCGAGCCACCTCCTCCTCCCTGGGGGGGTTGGGGACACCATGGGGACCCTCAGGGACACCCCGGGGACCCTCGGGGACACCCTGGGGACATTTGGGGACACCC
>NW_010327496.1:10574-14058 GCF_000700745.2 Antrostomus carolinensis | reverse complement strand
GATTCTATGATTCTATGATTCTATGATTTGTTGCTTAAGGTGCTCATCAAAGATGTCAAGATATCTTCTCAGATGTATTTAAAAAAAAATAATCAGTATATAGGTACATTTTCAGAGTCTTGGATTCTGGAAATATACCTATACATTTCTTGGATTTTTCTATCTAAGAAATGGAGTTTTCCATTTCTTGGATAGAAAAAGGTACCTGTTGGCAGCCAAACACCACACTGGGGCTGGACAACTCAGAGTGAGATAAGGTGTAGTATGAAATACTTCCCCTAGGACACGGAGCTGATACAGCAATCTGAAATCTCTTACTTTAGAGAATTAGGTCACCTAATTCATCCCTGCTGTCAGCGGAAAATTGCTCCTTATATTTTTGAGTGTGTCCTCCAGTGTATCATTAAAGAATACAATTAATTGGGGTTGTACACAGAGATATCACAGAGGCTGTATTGGGACATCCATAAGCAAGACTAATTTCTCCCTTCCTTCATATTTATTGATACGAGACCAGTGTCTAACCAGTGGGTTGAGAGGTGACATCTCTCCCACCATCTCACCATCAACAGAGATGGACACCTTCCAGTTGACAGCCCAGAACTGCATTTATGCCCCAGCTCATTTCAGATGTAAAGCTTCTTTGGGGACCAAATCCTGCAAACAAGAAAAAGATTCCTGTTGTGATTCTTTCTTCCGGCATCAATTTATACCTATCCATGAGGTCTAAGATGACCTTCAATCCCTCTGAACTTTTCCCTGGGGAGCAAGATGAAGAGGCATTTGCATGTCTAACCCCTTTTTTCCTGACATTTGCTGGCATGTAGATGGAGCTTCATTAGTTCTACGTTATTTATTTGATCTTACAATTTCTATCCTTGGCTTTGATTGCCAAATAACACCAGAAATTATTTTGAAGGCTTCGAGGGGGGTTCTTCATAAATAAGAATCCTGCCACCTGACCCTCATTATTGTCTGGTTCTTTCTACAGCATTTCATTTTACATGAGTGAGAATATAAAGAGGGGGAAAAAAAAAACCCCAACAAACCAGGAGAATGGATGTCACGCAGACAAACGCAGACGTCTGCTCCAGCTTTCATGTGCAGGAACGCCGGTAGCCCTCAGATGTCTACAGCAGCTTTGCATGTCGAGTTGTTACAGCGTGCTGGTGTGATCAATAGCACCATTAATCTTTCATATGCTGCTTTTTTCCGTGCCCGCTCCATAATTAAAAACTCAGAGTAAAAAAAATAAAAAATCATAATTAAAAAAATCAAAAACTAAATTAAAAAAAATCCAACCCAGCAGTGGGTGCATTAAGAAGGTTTTGGTGGAGCTGGTAGAAGCTCTGCTTGGGACCACGCCGTGGATGGCACAGCCTGAGCACGAGTGAATGACACATTAGTGCACTAACGGCAGCAATTACCGTATATCGCGCTCTTTAAGTATTATTATAAGTGTTATTTAAGAGATAACTGTCCTCAGATAGATCCCCATCTCCCAGAGGAGCCCGCTGGATGCTGAAGGGAAATGCACCAAGTAGAAATGACTTTATTTAATAATTTTTAGATTTAATGACAAAGCACAGTATGAGGAAGAAGGAAGAAAAGGGCAGGGTCGTGACACTAAAGCAAAAAGGATGAGAATAAACAAGCCTGAGATCTTGTGGGAGAAACAAAGCCGAGGAAATATGGGATATTTCGATGGGAAATTTTCCCAAATCAAACAAAGCAAACATTAAATTTTTTACTTAAATGCAAAGTTCTCATCTGACAATTTAAAAATAAAAAAAATAATTAGAAAATAAAATAACCCTTCATGTTTTTAAGATGAGAATGTCCCCAAGTTGCAGGTGAGGCACACAGACACCCTGAGCCCTGTCTGGCTGGGGAACGCTCCTGGGAAGCCGAACCAGCAGTGATGCTCTAAGCATGAGCAGCATTTCCAACTAGTAGCAAGAAGGGAGAAAGGCAAGGTGAATGCACTTTAACTAGTAAGATCCACAGTCTGTGAAGGTTTAAATGATATCCACCATAAAGTTAGGTGGTGGAACACTTTGCGTGAGGCTGTGGCTGTGATTTATGTCTCCTGATGCTGCCCCAGATGGAGCTTTGGGAAGGGCTGGGCTCTTCCTTTCCTGCTAGTTTGAAAAATCAGGGGGGAAAAATCATTTCAACTTCATTCACTCCTTCATTGTCAATGATAAATTATATCTATTTTATTTTCCATGAAAATGAAATAGTTCCCTCACGGCTCCTCGTTGGCATTTTAGGATTGAAATAGGCAAATGAAATGCTGCCTTGAAATCAAATATCAGAATGATGGACTTGGGAAATACTGAAGTGAACTTTACAGGCTTTTTTTCAACACTAAAAAAATCATAGAATCGTAGAATGGTTTGGGTTGGAAGGGACCTTAAAGCTCATCCAGTTCCAACCCCCCTGCCAGCAGCAGGGACACCTTCCACTAGACCAGGTATCTTGGATCTGATTTTACATTTTCTCTGAGGAGGAATTAATGGACCAACAAATTGCATGTGGCTCCACTTGGGAAAATGTAAAGACTGAGGTTCAAAGCTGAGTGAAAGTACTTTGCCACACCACAAAGTGGCAATAAAATGGGAAAATTAATGTCACATACAGGGAAAAACAAACATAACAAACAGCAAAACTCATAGAATAGAATCACAGAATCATAGTGGTTGGAAAAGACCTTTAAGATCAACCATGAACCCAACACTGCCAATTCCGCCTCTAAACCATGTCCCTGAGCACCTCACCTAACTGTCTGTTAAATCCCACCAGGGAAGGTGACTCCACCACTGCCCTGGGCAACCCCTTCCAATGCCTCAGAACCCTTGCAGCAAAGAAATTCTTCCTCACATCCCATCTCAACTGCCCTGGCCACAACTGGAGCCCATTTCCTCTTGTCCTGTCCCTTGGGCCTTGCTTGAACAGACCCACCCCCACCTCTCTCCACCCTCCTCCAAGGGACTTGGACAGAGCCACAAGGTCTCCCCTCAGCCTCCTTTTCTCCAGGCTAAATTCAGCCTAATTTTGTTGTAGTGGAAATGATTATGGCAGCTCTACCTCCATACAGAGCTGTTGTATGGATTGGCTTCAAAATGGAGACACAATCCTTCTGTCAACCAGAGGAGGTTCCAGCTTGATATCACCCCTCACCACACACACTGGCCTTTGCATCTCCACAACCTGCCTCCCTTCCCAAAATTCCTGTAGACACATTTATTTTGCATGCATTAAAAAAAAAAAAAAAATAGCAGCTCTACCTCCATACAGAGCTGTTGTATGGATTGGCTTCAAAATGGAGACACAATCCTTCTGTCAACCAGAGGAGGTTCCAGCTTGATATCACCCCTCACCACACACACTGGCCTTTGCATCTCCACAACCTGCCTCCCTTCCCAAAATTCCTGTAGACACATTTATTTTGCATGCATTAAAAAAAAAAAAAAAATAGAAT
>NW_010327496.1:0-10522 GCF_000700745.2 Antrostomus carolinensis | reverse complement strand
CCCTACATCTGCCTTTGCCTTTATTGCGCTCGGTGCTACTGTTTGCAAACAGCAGAAGCTGCAATAAAATGAAAATCATACGTCCAGCAACACTTCAGAGCAAAGAATTAGTCGTTAGGACTTTTGAGATATTTGGATTAATTATTGAGATTATTTTGGATTAATTAATTGTTCCAAATTAATTAATATTTGGATTAATTAATTGTTCCAAATTGAGATATTTGGAACACGGCACGTGCTGCTATGAACCAAGATGGGCTGCTTTGCAGGATGGAGTAACATTTGGAGTAGTAAGAACGAGGTTGCACAGAGGGAGAGAGTCTTGTCTTGGATTGATTTGCATGGAGCTGTGATTTTTATCATCACACTTAGGTTAGGGGAAGACTAACAACATCCAAGGGCACCATTCCCAGCTCAGGGTTTCAGTTGAACGGCTCAAACAGGAGCAAGAGGAGCAATTTCAACTCCTGCTAAAATTATTATTCTTTCCAGTTGGCTGCGTTCAGCGTGGAGCTTTTCAAGCTTATTTCCTATTGTCACAAGGTGCCTGGCTGGGCTGTTGCAGATGCTGTATTGATCCACCCATACCGACCCCCTCCTTCTGCTCCCCCAGACAAAAGGGCTCATTTCACACCCAGCTGGGTTTGCTCTGGGAGGGGGGTGACACTCCTAAACCATCTCCCTGGGGTCAGCCGCTCACCACTCAAATGGTATTTCTGAGAAAATAAAATGATTCACCACATATTTTAACCATTAAACCTGGCAAATGGCTATAATCTATCTTAGGCTTTGATTTGAAAAGAAGGAGTTAAAAACACTGTTGGAAATCCTGTTGGAAAATCCTACAGCAATATTTAAGCAGAGGAGAACTGCCACCCTCAGCCAGCCAGGGCAAACTGGAGGTCAGGTGGGAAAAATACAGATCCGGTTCTTTGTCCACATGAGCAATGCTGGGCAAAACACCTTGGAAAGGATCAAAGTTGGGGCTGTTCAGCCTGGAGAAGAGAAGGCTCCAGGGAGATCTTATAGCGGCCTCCCAGTACCTGAAGGGGCTACAAGAAAGCTGGGGAAGGACATTTCATAAGGGCAGTTAATGCCAAAACAAGGGGAAATGGGTTTAAGCTGAAAGAGGGTTGGTTTAGATGAGATATTAGGAAGAAGTTCTTCACTGTGAGGGTGGTCAGACACTGGAACAGGTTGGCCAGAGAAGCTGTGGCTGCTCCCCCCTGGAAGTGTTGAAGGCCAGGTTGGATGAGGCTTTGAGCAACCTGGTCTAGTGGAAGGTGTCCCTGCTGCTGGCAGGGGGGTTGGAACTGGATGAGCTTTAAGGTCCCTTCCAATCCAAACCAGTCTGGGATTCTATGAAATAATAAAAGTGATTTAATTTGCTTTCCAAGGAAAGAAACTAGCCCAGAGCTCACCATCCTGTATCCAGGAGGGGTCTGGCTAGCAAGGTTCGGGTGGAGTGAGCCCACCTCCTAGTGCTGCAGCCCCCAGCATGTTATTGTCTCTTGTCTTCAAACCAGGTTTGACACGCGCTGCTGGAAATTTTCACCAATTTTGAGCCCTAAGGAAAGTTTTCCTCTTTGGGCACATCATTTCTGCTCCAACACCTGCTGCCTCACCCACAGGGCACATGCTCAGCACTGAACCCACATCTCCATGTCCACACCCCGGCTGGAAACCCTCCTGCTCTTGGAAAATCCCATCCTCCATCATCCTCACCACCTCTGTGCCTGGCAGCCTTCCCAGCCACGCTTGGCCATTTGTAAAAAACAAAAAGTCATGCAAAAAATCCTAAAGAGGCACCAGAAATCATGTTGTCCTCTTTTTCTCTTTTTTTTTTTCCCCCCAATATACTCAAAATAAACTTGGGAAGGTGACTTGGAAATACATGGGCTGGAGAACGAGCCAACAACATCTTTGCAATAAAAATGTATTTGTGATAAAAATACACCCAGGCAAATGCAGGATAAAGGTGTTTTCTGAAAAAATAAAATGATATTTTTTTGGTTTAGACCCTGTAGGTTCATTAAACAAGGCTGCAAATGAGCACAGTGGACCTTTGCAGCGTCCGCCCTTCACAGCACCCCACCATCCACGGTCGACTCACAGCGTAGGGTTGAGTGAAATAAAAACTCTTCCTGCAAATGTCAACAGAAAAATCAAAGTGGGAAAGACATTATAAGCACTTGCCCAAATGAGAGATGATCACATTTCTATGGTAATCACCTAAAGATAAAGGCAAAAAAATTCCAAGCAAGCTGATAGTTGATGTTGCTGTAGGAGAATTGACGCTGAATAAATTCATCTTCGGCAATGACACGTGAAGCGAGGCGTGACCTCCAGACTATCCCAGTGCTTACAACAACACAAGGACACTGATGAATTTGCAGCAGACGTCACATTGACATATGAGAAAATTCAACGGATTCTGATTACAATATCCCGTGAAGCCATAATTAAGGCCTTTATGGCAACAAAGAAAATTGGATTACATTATTCCAGTGCTAAACAGCCAGAAGATTGCGGGAAAGCCAAGAGTATAGAGCATAACAAGCCATCGACATCCCTGACAGAAAACAAAGACATGGGCAATCGCAGGATATTTTTAAGTGGTCTTGTGTTTTTCAAAATGATATAGGACAAACCCACGAGTGGCAGCAGAGGAAATCATACTTTAATTTTCTCCAGTCTCTTTACACTCCATTTTTCATAAATAACGTACTTCATTTAAATCAGAGGAACTCTAAATCCGCACGTATTGTGGTTTCCTTCAATGCCTCCCCAGTAAGAATAAAGTTTTCCATCAGTGCTTTATTGAAATGAATAGATTGTCTGTACCACAACATGTGAGGAATGCTGACAATCCCCGGTACACACCACAACTGCATGAACTCTCCATCCTTTAAAACACCAAACCAACTCTGTAAGAACCAGAATCACTTAAATTAAAAGAGTAAGTGGAAAGCAGACATGGGGCAGCTTTACCAGACTCAGCGTTCCTTTAAAACCCTTCCCATTGCATTCATAATAAACAGAGTTTGTGTGATGGGGAAGACCATTTGAGAACCTGACCAAGTCTCCTCTTCACTGCGTTCCTCCATCCATGAAGCTGGTGCAGAGGAGGCCACGAGGATGATGCCAGGGCTGGAGCAGCTCTGCTGTGAGGACAGGCTGAGAGAGTTGGGGCTGTTCAGCCTGGAGAAGATAAGGCTCTGGGGAGACCTTCTAGTGGCCTCCCAGTACCTGAAAGGGCTCCAGGAAGGTGGGGAGGGACTTTGAACAAAGGCAGTTAGTGATAGAACAAGGGGAAATGGTTTTAAACTGGAAGAGGAGATGGTTAGATTAGATATGAGGAAGAAATTGTTGGCTGTGAGGGTGGTGAGACAGTGTCCCAGGTTGGCCAGAGAAGCTGTGGCTGCTCCTCCCTGGAAGTGTTCAAGGCCAGGTTGGATGAGGCTTTGAGCAACCTGGTCTAGTGGAAGGTGTCCCTGCTGATGGCAGGGGGGTTGGGACTGGATGAGCCTTAAGGTCCCTTCCAACCCAACTTATTCTATGCTTCTACAACTCTATGATCCAGCACAGCGGTACTTGCACCCTTCTCGCCATCATTTCAAAGAAGGTGGTTCATGGTCAACAATTCTCATTTTTGGTTTGCCATGGTCCAAAAGAGCAGTGATTTGGCTCTTGCCAAAATGTCCTTGTCTATGCATGTCCTTGCTCTGAATGCAAATCCAAAACTCAGAGCAAAGCTCAGCCAAAACCACTGATTTTCCCCGGTTCTTTGTCAAACTTCACCGATATTTTGACGAATTCCCTCCCAACCCTTGACAAAATGTTGGTTGATTTTAGCACAAAACATTAACACACAAAACAATCTCAGAGGAGATAAAATGAGTAAGACTGTACCCAGGCACTCTTTTTTACAACGAACCAACATGATAATAGTTACCTTTTGCAATATGGTGCCACCACGATTCCAACTTGGTTCTAAAAAACCCACATTTTATTTTTCCACCATGATCCCTTGGCCCAGGTGAGTGTCTTTTCACACGGCCCCCATGCTCTGCATCCAGCTGTGCCTCCAGCTGTGCCCATTGAGAAACATACTGGAGTCATTGCAACGCGTCCTCACCACCAGTTCGGCTACAAATCTCAGATACTTAAATAAATAAAACTATGTATTTTCCAGCCAGAGAATAAAAAATCATCTGACTCTTCAGTTATACAAGAGATTTACTGTGCACTTCATAAAACATGAATATCATTTGTTTTAATAAAAGGAGACCCACCGGGGAGTTGGCTTCGTCTCAGCTCTCCATTCATCGTTGGCGGGTCGTGTTTTGTTAGGTTTCTTCAGCTGATGGTACATCACTCACATCCCATCAGATCACAGACAAAGGTGTTGGTGTGCTGTAATATTGTTTTTTTTTCTACTATTCTCTATCCTCTCACGCTCTTTCATAAAAAAATATGAATGTGTCCAAGACTTTCCAGATTTATATTGATTTGCGACAGATCATAAACGTTTCATCCCCTTCACTTCTCTTCACTGAGCAAAAAAGACCTGTGAAAAATGTCATTCCTACTGTGGTTTTTTTTCTTAACAGAATTAGTGACTATCCAGATGCTCAGTGAATATCCAGGTTGGAAATAATATCAGCAACACCTTATCAAAAATACATGTATTTTATCAGCTTATTTCAGCCCCATCATCGTTCAGATTTCAAGACAGACTTTATGTTACTGTATATCTCTTCTGTTTGCTTTTCTAAATGGGACTCAGATGAAGAGAGAGGTTGTATCACTATGGGGCAGGGGGAGAAAGGGTGCAAAACCTCTCCGAGACCTCCAAGGTGCCATCTCCTGTGCTCCAACGGGACCCATCAGGATCTTGCAGCTCCTCCCTGGTGCCTTATCTCCCAGGTCTCAGCAAAAACTAATTGAAAGTCTGTTCTTCCCTCTTGTTTCCTCCTGTGGAGCATAAATTCAGAGATTAATTAAAAATTAGCAGAAGAACAGTGTTTTGGGAGGAATGAAATGATATATGAATTCTGGTTGAATTTAGCAAATTCAGAAAAGGCCAAATGTCTCTTGATGCTTCATTTCAAAATGGCAAAATCAATTCATTTGGAAAAGAAAAGAGGTTAAACAGCAGGATTATCTAACCCCAAAATATCCCCCCAGATTTCCTCTGTGATATAATGAGATGGTTTGGGTTGACTTTAAAGAAAATTAAAATTTATTTCATGTGAATCTACTTTCTCTCAGTTTGGCTATTAATTTTTTTTAAAACTCCATTATCCATCCAGTTTTACTTTGCTTTCAGTATGAGCAAACTTGACTTACCTGGAAATTATATTTCTTTACACATTTACAAATCAGGAATTTTTCTCATCTAACTAAATTTTTTTTGGGGGGTATAAACTCCCCCTACAACCACCAATGACAGAAAAACTAAGCATAGCCAGAAGTGCTGATTTGCAAGTCAAATAGCTTGGAGAAAATTGCATATAACATCAAATCAGAAGTAATGTCAGGATATTAAACGTGTACCTCAAGCTAAATTGAAATAATTTAAAAAAAATATCTACTCTGGGTTTATGGGATTGCTGAGAAATGTCAGAGCTGGAGTTGCTGGATACATACGCAGAACACGGTAAAGGGTGTTGAACAAAATGTCCTTGCGTGTTGATGAGCCATAAAAGTATCTTCTCTAATATCTCTCAAATGAAGTAATAGCTCTTTTGCTCTTTTCCTCTTCCAGTGTGTAGCCTGTTTGGTCCTGTCCCTCCAGGAGCTTTCTGCTGGGGAGCAGATATGTGGTGTCAGCTGCTGAGGCGTGTTCCCTGCAGGAATACACGAGGTGGGTGTTTGGGATGATGAGCAGTGACCATCAGTGATATTTATATCCTCTCAGGGCATGGGGTTGTTGCTTAGTTCAAAGTACAAGAGCCTGAGGTGGGCAGTAGACCCATAGGTTCTGGGAAAGCCCTGTGGTCACCAGCCACCACCAGATGCTGGGACATCCTGGCACCCAGCGTGAAGGAGAAAAGCTCTTCCAGGGACAGAATCCCAGACTCCCAGCATTGCCTTGATTGGAAAAGACCTTTGAGGTCATCCAGTCCAACCATGAACCCAGCACTGACAAGTCCCCTATGACTAACCCATGTCCCTCAGCACTATGTCTACACGACTCTTCAATCCCTCCAGGGATGGGGACTCCACCACTGCCCTGGGCAACCCCTTCCAATGCCTCAGAACCCTTTCAGCAAAGAAATTCTTCCTCACATCCCATCTCAACTGCCCTGGCCACAACTTCAGCCCATTTCCTCTTGTCCTGTCCCTTGCTCCTTGGTTGAACAGACCCACCCCCATCTCTCTCCACCCTCCTTACAGGCAGTAGACCTAACACCACCAGAGGTTTCTGTAACAATAACTATCTCCTCCATTGGACATTTAACCTGGTCTTTAGCCTCTAACTCAGCCCATTTTAGTTACTGGTTAACGCGTTTGTTAGTGGTCACCACCACTAAGCACATCCCTCCATGGCAGCCCCCTCCACGCTGGCCACATGGTGCACGAGGACCAGAAGAACTGACAAAAGAATTACAAATTTCTTCTACCACTCCATGTTTTATTTCTCCATCTGAAGCTCATCCCTTTGTTCAGACCCCATCCCACTTACTCTCCACCGTGTACCCCAACCCGATCTGCACGCACAACGCCCACCTCCAGGATTGACACCTTCCTGTAGGAGAGCTCACCCAGCCCTGCCACATCCTGGAGAAGAGTTCCCTGAGGTGAAGGAAGGTAATTGCCATCACTTTGTGATTCATTTAATTACCTTGTGTTCTGAGGATGATTATATTTGATTCACACAAAAGTGACTCAGATTACACACAAAATTATTAACTGATAAAAAGAGAAAATATTCTCTGTAATTTTTTTATATTATTTTTATTTTTTATTCTCAACCAATATTCTGCTCTCAAGAAGAACTACAACCAGATCTCTAACCTGGCTGTCCTGGCACAGCCTTGCAGGCAGTGCCAGCATCTTTCTCAGCTGGCACCGGGAGATTTTGCCCATTATATTGAAAAGTGTGGCCGGTCCCAGGGTGACAAGCGAGGGGGACACTCCCAGACCCACTCCCCCCAGTGAAGGACACATGATGGAATAAGAAGGATTATAATGAACCCAGCACACAGCTGGAGTGCTGGGTTCAGTGTTGGGCCCCTGACTCCAAGAAGGACATGGAGGTGCTGGAGCGTGTCCAGAGAAGGGAACGGAGCTGGGGAAGGGTCTGGAGCACAAGTGTGCTGAGTTCCCTTGTGGCTGAGGGAACTGGGGGTGTTGAGCCTGGAGAAAAGGAGGCTGAGGGGAGACCTTGTGGCTCTGTCCAAGTCCCTTGGAGGAGGGTGGGGAGAGGTGGGGGTGGGTCTGTTCAACCAAGGCCCAAGGGACAGGACAAGAGGAAATGGGCTCCAGTTGTGGCCAGGGCAGTTGAGATGGGATGTGAGGAAGAATTTCTTTGCTGAAAGGGTTCTGAGGCATTGGAAGGGGTTGGCCAGGGCAGTGGTGGAGTCCCCATCCCTGGAGGGATTTAAAAGACGAGTAGATGTGGTGCTTAGGGACATGGTTTAGTGGACATGGTGGTGTTGGGTTGAGGGTTGAACTTGATGATCTTAAAGGTTTTTTCCAACCTTAATGATGATTCTATGATTCCATGATTCTATATTATATGCCAAAAAGAGAGAAGATGATTCCACGTGACCCACAGCCACAGAAATCTCCTGCAAATTAAAGATGAGGTGATTTTTTTAATACATCCTTCAGACTGTGTCTCAGCACCAGCAGTGTTGGCATGAGAATGGATCCAAAATATACATTACAGGCCACCAGGTGGAAGAGGAAAGGAGTTTGAGGGAATTTAAAATGAGACAGCATGCCTATATAAATGGAAGAAAAAGAAGCTAAAAATTACCTTGCGGATTTATTAATCATCCTTGTTGTGCTGGCCCACAAAAGGATTTGGATTTGATTTTAAAGAGGTAGCTGGTGGCATTCATTCGTGGCACAAACACAACCAACAGGATGGAGTTACGCTGCTAGATTTCCACCCAACACCTACCCTAAGACGCTACATTTATATTTTATTCCCAAATCCTTCCATCCAGCGTGCAGTAATTTCAGGGCTGGGTTTTAGCAGGAGATAGAGGGCAGCAATTTCACTCCTTTCATCTGCCAAATGACAGAAGAGCTGCTCCACCAGAACACGCTGAGAAATACGGGCAGCTCGTCAGCTTTAGGCAGCTACGCGGGTTTAATTTGACGCACTGTTGTGTAATCACGGTCCCGACATCAAAAGGCATCTGTATCCTTCAGGTGTACCTCACCGGGAAGCAAATGACATCATTTGCTCTTCCCTGCCAGCTTTGCCCAAGCATCCCTTTCCTCATTTACTGAGGAGAACCACCTGCCTGCCAGCTAAAAAGGGAAAAAATGAGACAATAAAAGCTGAAAAAGGGAAAAAATGAGACAATAAAAGCTGAGCAGACATTATCTGGCGTGAGAGCGGTGTGTGGTACCTACATCCCAGAGAGCAGATGCAGAGATTGCATCAGACCTGTGCGACTGAGCCAGGGTACGTACCACCACCATAAAAAAAATAAAAATCATAAAAATTTCATAAAATTTCAAATTTTTTTTTCCTCAAAATGCAAAATCTGAAAGCCACTTAAACCCTGTTACAAATACATCGGCACAGTGACTAAAAGCCACAATTAATTGCAGTTTCTAAAGCCTCTAGGCAGGATATCAGGCCAGAGGGCTGTGAATTTTTTTCCTGCCGTACACCTTACAAAAGCCAAGGCAACGAGACAGGTTGTCTGCAAGGGCTTAAGGCTCGGAACAAATTGAAAATCACTAATGGAAGATCGTGCAGTTTGTTCATATTAGGAGCAGTCAAAAATCATACATAATGTAACAATGTACATGCAACAGCAGGCTCACGCGAGATAATTTAACCATGAGAAATGGTCTTTGAAGTGGTCCCTGATGAGATTTTTGCTTGTTCCTAAGAGAATCCAGATGTATTGCAGAACAGTATTTTAAAACCACTTGCTAAAATTACACCCCCCCCACCTCCCAGTCATTACGGTGCATTACGGTGACACTCTGCAGTCGGGATTTTATGGGGAAAATTACTTCCGAGTTGGATTTTTCTGTTAAATGCTCCCCCTCCAGTACCTGAACCCCCACTTTGATGACTGCAGGCATTTTATTACCCAATGTACACATTCCCTGGGCTTTGTGTTTTGCAGAAGATACGTTGTGGGTCAAATTCTGCCTCTGTTATCCCTGGAAAACTCATTAAAGGTTATTAATCTTGAGTTCATCAGGCTTACGGTATGGTAAATGAGAGTAGAAGTTGGCCTGAACAGTCAAGGTTTCACCCCAAAACGTTAATTCATGGTTTTTACAGCTGCAGAGCAGAGCAAACCAAGGGGAACAGAGCAACTTTCCTCTCTTGATACCTCCTTGAGGTGCTGGAGCATGTCCAGAGAAGGGCAACGGAGCTGGGGAAGGGTCTGGAGCACAAGTGTGCTGAGTTCCCTTGTGGCTGAGGGAACTGGGGGTGTTGAGCCTGGAGAAAAGGAGGCTGAGGGGAGACCTTGTGGCTCTGTGCAAGTCCCTTGGAGGAGGGTGGAGAGAGGTGGGGGTGGGTCTGTTCAAGCAAGGACCAAGGGACAGGACAAGAGGAAATGGGCTCCAGTTGTGGCCAGGGCAGTTGAGATGGGATGTGAGGAAGAATTTCTTTGCTGAAAGGGTTCTGAGGCATTGGAAGGGGTTGCCCAGGGCAGTGGTGGAGTCCCCATCCCTGGAGGGATTGAAGAGTCATGTAGACATAGTGCTGAGGGACATGGGTTAGTCATAGGGGACTGGTCAGTGTTGGGTTCATGGTTGGACTCCATGAGCTTCAAGGGCTTTTCCAATCAAGGCAGTTCTGGGATTCTGTGAAATTCAGTGAGTTATTAAAAGGGTTCCCTGAGTTTGTACTTTGCTGGGGGTCTCCCTGCAAAGCCACCGAGCAGACAGCTCAGGAGCTTTGCATGCCAGCAATATAATTTCCAGGTTTGTACTTTACATTGCTTTGTCTCAGCCGTGACAGAAGTGACGTGTCAGATGCACCAGCTGGCTCCTCTTCCTTATTTTAAGGAAGACACAAACACAGACTCCTTGTACATATAATTAAGACCTGCAACCTTGTCCCACCATGGCAGGGTGAAGAGAGAGGACTGGCTAGGGGAAAGGAGGGGGCCTGGCGGCCCCCGCCGTGACAGTGATGACAGCATCTGCCAGCTCTGCAGACCCTCTCCCCACCACAGCAGCGGTGGCAGGTCCCTCCCATGGGATCTGTAAGAGAGGGGATGTGCTGGACATCCACATTTCCCACCAGGATAGGGAGGGGTCACGAGACCTCTCGTTCTTTTCTTTTCTTTTCTTTTCTTTTCTT
>NW_010327495.1:0-424 GCF_000700745.2 Antrostomus carolinensis | reverse complement strand
AGGCCAGGATGCCCTTGGCCTTCTTGCCCACTCTGCTGACTTAAGTTCAGCTGTTCAGCTGCTGTCCACCAACACCCCCAGGTCCCTCTCTGCCCAGCAGCTCTCCCCAAGCCTGTCGTGCTGCCAGGAGTTGTTGTGGCCAAAGCGCAGAACCCAGCACTTGGCCTCATTGAAACTCATCACTGGGGCTCAGCTTAAAATATCCGCAGAGAAGCTCAGCGCATCCTTTCCTGGGCAGCCCTGCTGCAGCCAACCCATCCCCTGTCCCATCGCGCTGGCACTCAGCAAAATTCATCATCTTCTGAGTCAGGCAGGAGGGGAAGCACTGTAAGCAGGGGACCCTGGGGTGGCTCTCAAAGAGGTCAAGGCAAAGGGGACCAAGCAAGTGGCTGCAAATATTCTCCCCTCTCCTAAAAAGGGCCAG
>NW_010327494.1:0-915 GCF_000700745.2 Antrostomus carolinensis | reverse complement strand
CTAGAACTCAATCTGGCCACTGTTGTTAGAGGTATAATAAAAAGTGTTTTTAAAAACACATTAACAACAAAAAGAGAGGTAAGGAGAATCTCCATCCTTTATTGGATTCAGAGGGCAACATTGCCACCAAAGATGAGGAAAAGGCTGAGGTACTTAATGCCTTCTTTGCCTCAGTCGTTAATAGTCAGACCAGTTATCCTCAGGGTATTCAGCCCTCTGAGCTGGGAGACAGGGATAGAGAGCAGGATAAACCCCCCATAATTCAGGAGGAAGCAGTTAATAACCTGCTGCACCACCTGGACACTCACAAGTCTATGGGGCCAGATGGGATCCATCCAAAAGTACTGCAGGAGCTGGCAGAGGAACTTGCCAAGCCACTCGCCATCATTTATCAGCAGTCCTGGCTAACAGGGGAGGTCCCAGTTTACTGGAGTCTTGCCAATGTGATGCCCATCTACAAGAAGGGCTGGAAGGAGGATCCAGTGAACTACAGGCCTGTCAGCCTGACCTTGGTACTGAGGAAGATCATGGGAGTGGTTCATCTTGAGTGGGCTCACATGGCATGTGCAGGACAACCAGGAAATCAGGCCCAGTCAGCATGGGTTCATGAAAGGCAGGTCCTGCCTGACCAACCTGATCTCCTTCTGTGACCAGGTAATAAAGGACGTGTAGATGTGGTACTTGGGGACATGCTTTAGTGGTGAACTTGGCAATGCTAGGTTTACGGTTGGACTAGATGATTGGAATGGTCTTTTCCAAGCAAACTATTCTGTGATTCTATGATAACTTCCTGAACACATACATTCGTACTTTTATCAATTCCAACCTAAAACGCCTGACACACTTTTCCAAGTTTGACTAAATGGTATTGAGTTTGTTTTTAAACGTTTGTATTGGGTTTGCATGGCAAGGTTT
>NW_010327493.1:976-2184 GCF_000700745.2 Antrostomus carolinensis | reverse complement strand
TGTGCTGCAGCGCGGCTGCCGCCGGTCCGCCCGCCCCCAGAGCTGCTGCGGGGCGAGGATACAAGGAGCCCACGGGGTAGGTTGGCAGTTCGTGGGGGGGAAAAGGAAGCAAGAGCCTGTTGCCTGCGTGGCTTCAAAATCTGCGCCGTCTGTTTAGCTGGGGCTGAAGAATCTTCCCGAGGATATTCATCGGAGCGTCAGGAGTGACAACTACTACCTGGGAGCTGAACTGGGAGAAAAGGACAGCAGAGAAAGAATGCTTAGGTAACACGGGACCTAAACCTTTGCTTTCATTTTGCAGTGGACGAAGTGGTTTAATATACAGCATAACATCAAAACAGAACCAGGTTCTGCAGTGAAAGAGTCGATAGCTTAGTCATTTTACTTAAAGGGAGCAGGCAGCCCTATTATGGGATCAGATAGCAACAATGAATTTGATCATGATACGATCGTATCTCACGATGGTATCTAACTGTAGTCCTGTCCTATGGAGCGTAAAAAGCATACTTCCTGCCTTCTTTCTTAGTTGAAGAAATAAACCCACAGTATCAAATTCAGAAAGAAGTTTGGGGTTGTTGTACATCATCCTGCTCCCTGGGCTTGTGAGAAAGGAAAACTGCATCAGAGCAATCGCTGATGAATATGTGTCTAAGAAAGAAGAAAAAGCAATATTCATTTCTGAACATGGCAAAGCAATCTGAAGTTGCACATCTCCCCCTAACCACTGATTTGGCATGGATGGCAAGAAACTATCTTTTGACTAACCTCTTCCAACTGTCCAAAATGCTGCATATGAAGATGCTTTAATTCACAGTCAAAGCACTTTTATTTTTATCAAGGCAAACTGTTGTCATTGTCATAACAGTTTCTGTATCCTGCTTAGTTTAATGTTTTTTAAGTAGCAAGTGATGCATAAATGGATGGACGTGTACCTAGAAAACCCTGTGAGAAGTCTTTCTTCAGATCCTGGGAATTTTTATTGTTGTGGATTACAGTAATTCTTGCAATAATCCCTGCTGTTAACCGCTCATGCAGTTGTTCTGGAATGCATCTATGAATACCATAACAGATAAATCTGTCTGACAAGGAAAACACTAATGTTGGAAGATCTGTGAACATGATGCATGTGAATAATTTCCCCTTTAGGAGGCATTCATGGATATGGTGAGTAATCAATACACATTACAGAGTGTTAAACTCGAAATCCT
>NW_010327493.1:0-936 GCF_000700745.2 Antrostomus carolinensis | reverse complement strand
CCTACATTAATGTCAAATGAGGACTAGCCAGGCTATGAGAAAAATGAAATTTTTACAGAGATAGTAGTGATGAAGTAAAATGAGTTTGGCACTCGTTTGCCTTTCAAAAAAGGCAAGTCATAAAAATTGTATTGTTATGCTCATGTTTTCTTACATGATAAAAGCCTTTTGAACAGGGAGATGTGTTTTTTTCCTATATCAAAAGAACACTTCTTCCCATTTCTTCCTTAGCCTGACTTGAAGGAAATGATGAAGACATATTTTCTCCCTATGATACTGTGTTTGTCCTGGAATTTATTTATTTATGTACATTCAAGTGACCCAAAAGCAGGAAAAAAATGCTTATTCATATGATAATTCAGTAATCTTTAATAAATGCATTTGTATAGTAGGTTCTCAAATGTGCCTGTTTGGAAGACAATCAAATAGCACTGCAATCCCTTTATCATCATTAAAACATCTGTTTCCTCTCTGAACCACATGCATCTATAGGTCTCGCTCACTGAAAAATCTTTAGCTGTTTCTTTCTTTGCAATATAGTGCAGTTAAATTGCTTATAAATTCTACCAGTGGTTGATGTGTCTTGTCCTGCTCCTGATGTTGGAATTAATGCCTTGATTAGTGCTTAATGAGTGTTATTAGCTAAGGCAAAAATGCTCCTCCAGGAAAACTTTTGCTCTTTGGGTAGGTATTGAGTCTTTTAAAATATTAGAAGTAAACATATTATGGAAGCTCATTTACATAAAGCAAATTTTAAAAAAAGAAAAAAAGCCGCATTCCAGTTGAGGGGTCGGCCCCAGGGTGCCCGTCCGGCAGAGCTGCCCCTGGTGCCTGTCGGTTGGCCTCTGCGTGGAGGGGACTGGCGGGAGGGAGGGCTTTGGCGGTGAGATGCGTTCCGGAGGCGCCTCCGTGCCCGCTCTCCCCGGGCCGCTCCCC
>NW_010327492.1:13385-27426 GCF_000700745.2 Antrostomus carolinensis | reverse complement strand
TTCGCTCCTTGAAGCGGTTGGTGCGGGTGAGCAGCTCGGGCAGATGCGGGACTCGATCCGCCCTGCCGCGCTCAGCTCGGGGCAGCTGCCCTGAGGAATCCCACCGAGACCTCCGGTGAGTCCAGAGAGATGGGCAAAGTGAATATTTACTGACTCGCAGGTGCCTGAGCAAAGGAAAAAAAAAACCAAACAAACCAAAACCACCAGGATTGTGGTAAAAGATCCTTACACCGAGTGAGAGATGTAAGTGGGATACGGGAAAGGAACAACCAGAGGATCCTGTCGCTTTAGTTCCCTTTCTATCCCCAACTGTATCTGCTTTAATCAGAATAAACCTCTGTGAAGTCAGAAAATTGCCCTTTTCAATAAGCTAAAAGAATTTGCACAGCCGTTGTAAGCAGCGCATCGGGATTTTGACCATCAGTAGTTTTATCTGTGATAATTTGGGGATCTCCAAGTTCTGCCTTGAAGATCAAAGTGAAGTCGCTGGATCCTGACAGATATGTGTGTATGCAGATAGACAGAGATATCGGTGGGTGTCTCATTTCTGCTACTCAGTCTGTCTTTCAGATCTAAACATAACGTGTGAGGTGCTCAACCCTGCAATACTCTGAGAATTCAGAGTACGATCAGTTGGTGTCACTGTCACTTACGAGTCTGCAACCTGACTTCTTTTATGGGACCTTATTTGCTTAAAATTAAATTAACATGGTAGCACATTCAGTGCTTATCAGTGAATAGCTCTGCCAGATCTGCACGTCTATAAACAGCAGTTTTGATATGTTTTTTATTTGTATATCACTTGCTGTCACCTGAGTTCTGGATACAGGGCATCATTGCTCTTGGTTCCTTTGAAGATCACGTTGTTAGTTCCACAGGTGTTGGCAAGCTTTGTGTATCAGTACACTCAAAGGAGTCATATTTTTGTGTTACACTGTAGAACAACCAGGTTCCGTCAAACAAGTTGAACTATATCTTCATACTTTAAATAAATCATAGTTTATAGAAATAAGGTGGTGTTTCGTGGCTTTGACTCTTCTAGAAATTGGAATCTCCAAAGAAGAGGCACTGGAAGTGTTACAGGTTGTGAGGCAGCAATGTCCCGGGGATGCAGCAAGAACTGCTGGGGGATCAGGTGCCACCAGAAAGTGCACAGCACTGGAACTTCTGGAAGAAGAACAAGCCCAGGGCTTCATCATCACTTTTTGTTCAGCATTGGACAATATTTTGGGAGGTGGTGTGCAACTAACAAAAATCACCGAGATCTGTGGAGCTCCTGGTGTTGGGAAAACACAGCTATGGTATTTTATTTTTAGTTTACTTTTGTGCAACTGAGAATCACTTTTCTTTGTTTAATTTAACTATGAAGAGAGTTCATTTTTGTTGACTGGCATGAATCAATCTCTGATTCTTCTACAGCATTATAAATATAATCATGATAACAGCCATACTGCTGCCTGTTCTTTGTGTTCCTCAGCAGAAATGTCATTTTAGGAGTGAGTTGGGAGGGGAGAGCTTTGTGATATAAATATTTCTCTCTTTTTCCCTTTCCCATGGCAGTATGCAGTTGGCGGTGGATGTGCAGATCCCAGAATGTTTTGGAGGCGTAGCTGGAGAAGCCGTGTTCATTGATACCGAAGGAAGTTTTATGGTAGACAGAGTAGTGGATATTGCCACTGCCTGTGTGCAGCATTGCCAGCTTATTGCTGAAGCTCATCAAGAAGAAGGTACGTTGCAAAGTTGTTTCTTTCTGCCCAGTAGGCCAGGACCTGAGCAAAATGAGTGTTTCTTAGGCTGCAGTTTCAGTTTGAGGGTTTCAGTGGCACTGCTGGCTCAAGGAGTTCTTGCTGCCAGCTTTCCATTTCCATCTGTATGTGTTATACCCCGAACTGCTGTGTGGAGCCATGCTGCAGCCTCAGCTGATCTGCTTTAATCACAGAATCACAGAATGTTGGGGATTGGAAGGGACCTCGAAAGTTCATCCAGTCCAATCCCCCTGCCAGAGCAGGAACCTCAATGAGATCACACAGGAAGGCGTCCAGGTGGGTCTTGAATGTCTCCAGAGAAGGAGACCCCACACCCTCCCTGGGCAGCCTGTTCCAGTGCTCTGTCACCCTCACCGTAAAGTAGTTTTTAACTACTGCTTTAACAATAAATATTTTTTTTACATGATGATTTGTGGTTTTTTTTAGGTATGTGTTGGGTATTTTTTTGTTTGTTTAACATAGATCACTTTAATGATCAAATTTACAGCAAAACCCAAACACAACTCTGTCAGAAAAAGTGAAGGATAATGTGCTGCAATGCAGGGGCAGGAAGAGCAGCTGGGGAAAGAGAAAAGTCAGAATTTCTAAAAGCTGCTGGATCCCCATATTGTAAACCTGTAGCTGGAATTCAGCTCATTCCTAAGGTCAATACAGCCAAGTTGCACTCAATAAAGAGTTTTATTCTGTAAATCAGACACAATTTTTATATTACTCTTAGAGCATTTTCTGCAACAAACTTCTGTTTGAACTGAGGTAAAAGGACACCATATTAAATGAGCTACTGCCTGTACATTAAACAATGGATGATTAATAGTCACTGTTGTCCTCTGGTGGTGTTCTGGCTTGAAAATGATTTACTGGAAAAGTTCTTTTTTTGGAAATAAATTTTTCATTTTTTGAGCACTCCCTTGGAGGCTCCGGTGTGTCTATGTGCAAATGCTGAGAGAGCAGCTGCTCACCACCTTCTTGACTTCTAAGCCAGATGGAAGGTATGTTTCCCACACTCTTTACCTTGACTGTTTGTTTCTGGGAGTTTTGCTGTTGCTATATGTGGAAGGCATAGTTTGGTAGAATGAGGAAAGTAGCAATATGCTTTAATACAGACTTCTGACTCATTTACTCATCTGTTTATTTGTTCTCAGATCATGTAAAAGCTTTGGAGACTTTCTCTCTTGAAAATATCCTTTCTCACATATATTACTTCCGTTGCCGTGACTACGTGGAGCTTCTTGCACAGGTCTACCTCCTCCCAGACTTTCTTTCAGAGCATTCAAAGGTAAGGATTCTTGCAGACATTCCAAAAGATATGACTCATCTTCACAGTAAAGATTTTCAGGGATACTGATCTGGTATAATAAGAGTAACAAGAGTAACACCTCAGTACCTCATCAGCTTGACAGTAACGTATTGGCTGATGCCAGAGTACAAATGTAAAGCTCACTTGCTCGTTTGTTTTGTCTCTTGAGAGTAATTTGCTTTTGCTGCCACTGCTGCCATAATCCTGAATCTCCACTTTGAGGCGATGATACTGGATCTATGTTGCCACATGTTACATTTCTATGAGCATTGAGTTCTGAATCATCATGAAACTGCTTTACAAAAGAGTCTCTGAGCCAGATGTGCATGTGATGACCATGAGGCAGGGGGATCAGAAAGGCTTAGTGCCATTTTTTTTTGTCCTAGAAGACTCACTGAGCTCCAGAAGCATCCTGCACCATCTTGGCATCCAGAAAGTGACTCTTCTTCTTTCCAATACATCTTCTGTTGCTACAAGCAACCAGAGCCTACAGCTTGACTCTTGGGTGGACTACAGCCAAAAAGTTTCCTAGTACCCGGTGTCTTGATGAAATGCTACTGTAAGGCAGACTTTCACCACCTCCCTTCCAGATTTCTAGATTCTGTACAGCAGATCACTCCCTAACAGGATTCAGGGAGGATGACTTGTGCCTCATTCTAATAGAGCACAAATCAGTGTTGTTTGGTTAGATTGTCTTTTGAATATCATTTCCATTTTTGGAAGCTGTTATGTTCTTGAAAGCGCAGATGGGAGTCTTACTTCTGCTTAGTGTGCTCTGGTATTTCCCTTTCTCTGCCAGGTACTAACGGTGCCCTGTTGTGTTTGCTCTTGTGGAAAGTACATGGCTTCATTAGCACAGTTACATTGGGCTGCAGTTCTCTGGTGCCATCTGTGCTGATTATCTGAGCTTGGCCTGGAGCCTGAAATACTGAAGGTTGCAGGAGAACTGTAAGACCTTCCGGTGATTCCTTGGACAGGCTCTAAGTGACTCGACAGATTGCTCAGTGCAATCCAGCTCTCATTGAAATTAGTCTGATCCCTACATGCAGACCTGGAGCTGAGACTGGGACCACAGGAAACCTCCAGGTTTTAGGCTTTTTTTGAGAGATACACAGTTGTAGAGAGTGTCCTTTGGGAATATGAATTAGTGTGAGGCCTTGTTAATAAAATGAGAAAGACCAATGGTATGAAAAAGACTATGTTAGAAAATATTCTTGTTATAATAAACCTGATTCTTTAAGCTCTAGTAGAGACAAACTGCCATGAAGAAGGCATGTGTTACCAAGCTTTACAGAGCCTCCTTTTGAATACTTTTAAGTCCACTTGTTTGCTATTTGATAACACTTGTAACTGGGAGAAAAGAAACTAAATTGGATCCTACCTGGACATATTAATCCGATAGGCAAGTTATGTAACTACGTATACGTTCCTTGCTAGCATGAGTCATGTTTATACTGTTAAACTGACTGTTCTTAAAGTCAAAAAATTATGCATAGAAAAGAATTTGCAGGGAGGAGGAAAAATGAGAAAACAGAAGAATATCTTATTTTTCAAATTCTATTTCATCTCCTTTTTCAAATTAAGATTTTTTTTTTTCACTTGGAGGCCCAGGGCCATTTCACAGAGTGATGTTTGCTGCTGGCTTTTATGTTCCAGTCACAAAGTGACTTCCCAGTAATGAGTTAAATCAATAATACAGAAAATCACTTTTCTTGTGTTGTTTTCCATTTGTTATCTTGTGCATTAATGCAAGAACCTGTAGATAGTTAGGATGTGAGTGGCATCTGAACATGCAGACGCTGTAAGACTATCCATCTCCCTTCTGTATTTCAGACAAACTTGGGTCATCAAAACAGCTACAACAAATGAAGTCAGAATAAATCAAAATCTCAGACTAATGTTTATATAGTGTCTTGAGGGTGATGAGCCAGCAGCAGCGTAGCTGTAGCTTCAGCTAATGATTGCTACAAAAGAAATAATTCAGCAAAGCAAACATCTTCAGGCAAGATACTCAGCTCCGTTGCACAGTGTCTGTCTGGAATATCTTTAAGCATCTGTTAAAATCCATTTTTCTAAGATAGATCACTGATAATGACCCTGAGAATCAGATGAGTTATTTTAATAGTGACTGCAGTCAGCATGTAATTCTAGTTTTGGTCTGGGTTTTATTTTTTGAGAGAGAAGGTGAAATAAATTAGTGTTTGTGGAGAGTTGATTGAAGTACAATTCTGATGTTTAATGATTTTTTTTTTTTCTCCAGCTTCTTTCCTGCAAAGCTTTAAGTCCAGCTTTGTTATTTTGTATTCTGTACCAGGTGCTGCAGAGATAAGTCAGGTAGCTGTAAGTGAGCGAGCTCTGAAACTGGAAACACTCAGAAGAGTAGCTCTGTGCTGAGCTAACGGATGGGAGGGCTTAGTGCAGCATTTGGTTTAAGCTCGTGCAGCGATGGTGTGAGCTCGTGTCTGTGCATAATGCAGTACTGCACTTAGCTACTGCACTAGTGTGTTGGGAGCTTGGGGCTCTTTATTCTGCATTCCTGTGGGGTGCTGATTGTCTCCGATATATATAGAGCAAGAATAGGTGTTATCCTGTCACGCACATCTGATTAGAAATAAGATTGTCATCACCTTATAGAAAACATTCCAGTGCATTTAAAAAGAGATCTTACTGCTTTTTATCACGTGTATGTAGGACAGTAATGGTAGTTTTTCCTTTTCTTCTGCATTTAGGTCCGACTGGTGGTGATTGATGGCATTGCATTTCCTTTTCGCCACGACTTCGAGGACCTCTCGCTTCGCACGAGGCTTTTGAACGGTTTGGCACAACAGCTGATCATTCTGGCAAACGATCATAAATCGGCGGTGAGTTTGCCACAGGTTTAAATGGCAAAAGATGCTACTTTGGAATAAATACCTTACAAAGAATTAAACAAATGTGATTTGCCATTGTCTGTAAATTGCAGAATAAATGGCCTCTACGTTCCTGTTTGCCGGTTTGGTTAGTAAATATAAATGGATTGCACAGACAAAACTGTTTAGGCAGAAAATTTCTAGACTTGCCAAAATAAGTAGAATGTGCATTAAAAGCATCCCATGTATCTTAATTAAATGGTAGCCTATCAATTTGTCACACTGTTTCATATCATCTTCTTTAATGACTTAGTTGGACTGCTCCTTTGGTGACTTTTACCTACAAAGCATGTGCATTAAAATACATTTAGCACCTCCAACATAATTTTCCACTCTTTGTTTAAAAATAAACTACTGCTTTAGCGAAGGAACTATTCTTAGGGAGGAAAAGCACTTTATCTGCTAGTTTGGCTTGCTGTTCTGGCATCCACCAAAACCCATTGCTTCCTTCCTGGACATTGTTTCTACGTCATTTACGCCAATATGGAGGCCAGCAAATCTGTGGCCGAGTAGCCAGCAGATGGCACTCAGAAGCTACATCTGTTCCAGAAGTTGTTTTGGCAAGTCTTACAGCACAGAAAAGCATTGTTCAGGAATTAGAGCTTACACAGTCTCAAAATGGTGCTTGTCCCTGTAACTGTTTCCAGGTGACTTGCAACCTTGTCATCTGCAACTCTCTTGCGCAATTGGCTTTTGTTCCAAATTGCTAAAAATAAGCCTCCCCTTGTGCTTCCTCTGATAGCTGCAGGAGGGGAAAGAGCACAGCTCTGCATTCTGCCTGGGCTGGGCGGTTGGGCTCCTTGCTGAAAGCATATCCTCTCTCTCTCTCTTGCCCTGACGTGAATGATGAAGCTTCTTCCTGCTGGTGCGGGCACCAAGGAAGATGAATGTTATATGACTGCTTGATTTACACAGCCTTCAGTTTACTGAGTGCTTTCACTTATAAACTGGGTACCTGGTGACCTTGAACAGGAGCAGTTCTCATTGTATAGTCCATTTTTTCTTTGAGCAAGGGAAACATATATAACTTACTTCTGTTGAACAAGTGAGCAGTTTAGTACAAACGCTTGCTGAACAAACACTTGCTAAAGAAGTGATCAATCACAGAGCTTCGGAAATTATTTAGCTCAGAGTGGCCCTCTTGTTAGTTTTTGAGTTAGTTCCATGTTGTTTGCAAGCAGTCTAAATTCAGCTTGCGTGCCAGAGAGTGCTTGTCGGGCAGCAAAGCTGGGCAGTCTGAATGCTCCAGCATGGTGGGAAGTAAGTTCCTTTAGTTTCTGAAGCTGAACTCAGAGGGTTGTGCCAGGATGCCTGGAGCAGCCCTTCTCCAGCAGTGAGATGGGGAGCCTATTTGAAGCTGTTATCATCCATATATGATGAGTTACTTCTCTAAAATACGCAATATACGTCTTGGGGCTTTCAGCTATGTAAGTGGTTTGGTGTGTGCCCTGTGTGCTCAGTAAAATTGCTTTCTCTAGCACACTTTTCTAATTGTTCAAGCAAGAATCATACAAGCACATCAAACAGTGAAAACCCCTGGGGTTTAAGATAGGTACAATTCTTTATTTTTCATATTTAATGAAGTTTGCAATTAATATTCCTGGCTCTTTTCTGTCTCACCCACCCCCACTTCTACCAGGGATCTAACCTAGACTGTCTGTGAACCTCCTACGAGTGATTTGTGCTGCGAAAACACTCCCCCGCTCTGTCTGTTCACTTTCATTCTGCTTTGTATTGTACCCACTTGCGCATTTTTAGACTACAAGGTGCAGAAATTCTGTTAATCACTAAGCTTTTGTGTGCTTTGAGCAGCACCACCAAGTTCATTTATGCCACAGTGATTGACATCTATCTCTTTTTAGAGGGCTAGTACAAGTCATGCACCTAAATACAGATCCAAGCAGTATTTAGTACAAATATGGAGGAATACACAAGTTGTGGAGAGTTTGCATCCCTTGGGAAGGGAAAATTTTAAGCTTCTTCAAAGTCTTGAATGAAAGAAATCTACCTTCTATGCAAAGTGACAATGTGTTTTGCAGAGTTCTCTTATTTTGTTTTGACTATTGAGAAAAGATGAGGCAACTCTACAGTTTTTTCTTCTTAACATGGAAGCTTCATTACAGTTGGCAAGAGTTTTGCCTGAGTAATTACTTTATTGGTAAAAGCTTTTTGAAAAACCCTTCTCTTGCCTCCCACCAGGATGCTTCTTTTCTGGAGATTTTCTTGTTTGTTTCTTCTTTTAGGTAGTTTTGACAAACCAAATGACAACAAGGATTGGACAAAGCCAGTCCACATTGGTACCTGCTTTAGGTAGGTGTTTAGATCGTGAATTGAAAATTGAATTAATTCAAATATATGACTGACTTTCTTTTGGCATCATGTACAAAGAAAATAAAATTATTTGCTGAATTTCTGCATTGTAGCAGAATCCATGGTGAAAATATTAGACCCATCTGGATCTGCTAGCATTGTGGAACTCTACAGTAGTGCTTATCTATGTCAGCCTTGTGATTATACTTAGCAACTATCAAATTTTATTCTAAACTCAAACATGGTGTGCAGATTAGAAGCCTGGTTAGATTTTTGAAAAGGGATTACAAATATTTTTAAAAGTCATGACATTTTCAGATTGCAGAAACTCACAGATTGAGAGTGTTGTTGGATTTTTTTTTTCCTTTTTAAACCAAAATTTTTAATGCTAAACTTGATATTAGATGTATCTGTATTCCTTAAGATGACTGAATCACCCTTTATGTGGTAGCACTAGATATTAAGAACTCTCTGAGTAACTAGGTTTTTAGATGTGCAGCTAATGTGTTGCAGCCTTTCCCTGAGGATCTCAGGCTGTGGAGTTACCTCTATTCCAGCTGCAGCTGTGTCAGCTAAGGAGGCCACTACCTCTGCTGGAGGTCACTGCTGCATCCTGTATGCTGGCTGAGCTGTTTATATGATCCTCTCTCAATCCATTTCTGCCAAAAGTGGTCCAGGTAAACTTGAGTTATTTAAATAATAAGTAAACCTCTGATAAATCAAGTAATTTAAACTGAAATTGGCTGATGAATGATCATACAAAAAAAATAGGGATGAGCCTGGGGGCAGTAAACCTCTAGCAGAAATGTGGTGATGAACAGGTTAAAGCCCTGATAGAAGAACACAGCTTAATGGTTGCACACCTCAAACTACGCTGCAGTTTCCTAAATTCCCTGAGAAATATTCAGTGCCTCTCCAAAACAGTTTGAGTTGTTCTGTTTTGCCATTACATTTGCACACATTCCCTTAATTATTTGCAGAGGTGTCATGTATTTGCTGCACAGCTGGAACTCTCTAGCTGTTTCTCTCTACAGTTGTGATGTAGAGGGAAGTTCTATGTTGGATCCTCAACTACAACCTGCCCAAAGTGAGTTTAAGTGTTTTTTTACGGGCTACTCAATGTTGCCCTTTAATGGGCAGAGTGCCTCATATAGACTCTTCTGCTGCAGTCACAGGGGAAAACAGAGCAGTTCTTCTGAAGTAGAGATTTTGATAAATTAAGAAAAAGTTCAGTGTTTAAATCTTAATTCAGGTTGTAACTTTATATAATTTTACGATGCACGTAAAGGGCACAAATTTTCTGTCCTCAGCTTCATTTTCTGTGAACTGAGTAATGATTCTCTTGTTCTGGAGGGGTGGGAGAAGATGGGGACAGTACAAAGGCAAAGATATTCTCAGTGTCTGTACAGGCATTGAACCATTTGACACAGATGTAAGATAAAATGAACAAATACAGACCATCTCCTTCGAGAATGTGAGGAATGTGGAATCTTGAGCTGTGCATGCAGATAAAGACTCAGCTTCCGGATTCTGACCCTTTTTGTCATTTTTGCCTCTTGCTCTCTGGTGTATTATTTTTGGCAGCCTTTCTGGCTACAAACTCAAATAAAGCTAATAGATGCTGTCTTTTTTTCATAGCCAGCGTTGTTTGAGAGCTGTTGTGTTTATTGAGTCATAGGGACAGTAAAGAGTGTGGAGCCATTCAGAGGAGGTTAGAATTCAAAGATACAGTGTATTATCTTGCACATATTTTCTTTTACAAACATTTAATTTGACATAACCTCATATTGACCATAAACTGATTGTGACTCTCAGCAGAATGTGTGTGTAACCACATCGTATTGTTAAACTGAGTAGTGGGTACTCCTGCAAAAATGAATGTTTGTACCAGTTGGTAAAATACTTGAGCTAAGAGATATTCCCCTCACCCTAAACAGCGATATCTCAAGTTGAGCATTTCAGAATGGTACAAAAATGTGAATTTATTCCATAGACTCAGTGCAAGTATTGAGCTGGTGGATTAGAAGGTGGTTTTTATGACCCACTCTGAAGGGATGCTATTTCAAACAGTTTAATCGTAAAGACTAAAGAAGCTCCTACTCCTCCATGGTTGGTTGTAGCCAAAGGCACTACTGATGGAGGGGTCAGCAGCAAAACCCCAAGTAAAATCAATCCTATTACCTCCCCTAAATAGGTTTTTTCCCCCTTGATTGGTAAGCCTTAGAAACAGCCTTTTCTAAGATTTCACAATAGCATTAATCTCTAAACTCTTACTCAGCTTCCTAGCGGAAGGAAAGTTCTTAATTATGAAAAAAAAAAGCACAGAGCCTGCAAGGTATTAAGTTAAGAGCTTTATGAAGGGGACAGCTTTCTTTCCTACTAGTAATAGCTGAGCTGGGTGTTCCTAGACATTTCTACTGGATATATTTAGAAAGGAGGTCAAATATTAATCTACAGCGAGTTTAACTCAGAAATATCTCATTTTACAGTAGCATTTTTCTCTCATATTCAATACAGATGGAAGCATTCTGGTGCAGAATTTGTACCCGCTGTAAAATGTGCTTTGATCTCTGACTCAGGACTGTATCTGATAGCCAAAATCTTTAATCTCAACTTAGATACAGTGGAGCAAGGTCTGGCAAGATGCCTAGAGGGTCTAGGTCTTCATTACAGTTGAATTGAGTTTTTCTTCTTCTCTGTGCCATAATGAACACCAGAGCACGTGGGGCATGTGGGGCTGGTGACATGATGGAGACCAGCAGGTGATTCAGAAGCTACAGGGCTGTGTACAGGTGAATATTTGAGGCTTGCAGCGCTTCACCAAAATGACTGTTTTAAAATGCAATCTATCTTTGGACTACCAACTGTCTCCTGGGATAAACAGAGGAAAACACCCAATAAAACTGTCTATAAATTGATTGAGCTCGTGCTCAGGTGTGAACTACAACAGTAAGACTGTTTCTGCTGAAATAGGATAGCAATCCAAACTTCCTTCTCTCTTTCCACCCTGCCCCTTGTTTTCAGTTGTGTTCTTTTGCATTTTGCTGTCAGAAGCAGAAGACTGCTTCAGGGGCCCTTAATACTTTAATAATCATTGACTTTCTCCCCAAGGTTGTATCCCAAAGGGAGCGATGTTTGCTCGTAATTATGCCTGAGAGACAGAATATTGCAATTTTGAAGTAGGATTTAGACATACTCACTAGATTTCTTCGGTTGTAATTAGAAAAGTCTTTTCTTCATGCTCCCTCTGTTTTCAAGATTTGTCTAGTATCTGTCCTTTATTAGGTATATATAATATCTTTCTACAAATATAGAAGTCTTGCATCAAGCTTTCTATAAAACACACTGTGAGGACAGAGGTTATTAATTGCCTCAGTATATTTGATAAAGTAGTTGTGAAATCCTTGCACACATGAAAAAGATGTGATTCATTTCTACAAGGAAGGTATATATGTTTTAATCGTGAGGGTTTTTTTGGAAGACTGGTCTAATTTCAGTTCAGTTTACTGATGATACTGCTTTTATAAGAGATAAATAAAATGGCCTGTCATTTTGTGTCACCCAGGAGAAAGCTGGGGACATGCCGCTACTGTCCGTTTAATCTTTCACTGGGACAACAGTCAGAGGTAAGTGAAAATGTCGGCCAGTAAGGTGGATAATAACACTGACAAGTGTGACATTGGGAATCTTTCTCAGACTGACCCTAGTGACCAAGCAGGGATTTGAATTTGATTTTTGGCCTTGGTCTGCCATGTCCCAGGCTGCTGAGGTTCAAGAAGAGCTTTCTAGTTCAGCCTAAGACAGTGTGGGCTGAACTATCAAGCTCCTTCTCACCATGGTCAGCTTGCTGCAGTGCTCTACTTTTTTTCTGACAAGATGCCATGTCTCCTCAAAATACAATATCCTAGTGGCCAGTTGCTCACACACAAGAATTTAGGATCTATCTGCATTTTGTAAGGAAGGAGAATTTCTTTGCTTTAGTTTTTAGGCCCCAGTCAGTACAAACCCAAAGATACCAGAGAAGGCTTTCCACCTAGACAGAGATTCTCAGGAGGACAGACCATACTGACCCCTGAGCCCCAGTTACAGCCATTGGACCTTTCTGCTTTTCAGTGCAGCAGGATGGTTCTGCAAAACTGGACAGCTCTGCAGATACCTCATGAAGAGACCTGCAGAGGTAGAAAGTGAGCTGCATTTATTAATCTGCTATAGCAGATTATTTTAGAAGCCAAATGGAATGAGGATGGTCCTTCTAAAAACACTATGAAGTTCTGACTGTTGCAAAATGAGATCTTTTCTGTTTCCTGGTTCTTTTTTCCCCTCTTTGCTATATTGCAAGCTCACTTCTCTTTCCTGGTCAGTTAAATTTGTCTTGTATGTAGTATCACAATGCAGCAATTTGAGATTAAGAAGCCTTGCTTCAACTCCCTAATCTTCTGCAAACAGCGAACAAAAATGCTGCTGGAATGTTGTTGTGCATAGTTCTGCTTGTTAAACTTGAAAGAGAAATGCAGTGACACTGTCTTGTGGAGTTTTTTTTTTTTAATTCTAAGTTAGAGGGCAATGCAGAATGATTACAGCAGGCTGTTTAATTTGGAATTAAATGAACATCACTGATTAATTAACAGGCTTTATAAGAGAGAAGTTGCATCAACATAATGATTGCAGAGTGAACAAAAGTTAATTTCATATATCAAAAGTAAAGAACTTTTTTTCTCCTGCAACACAGCGAGGAAGGTTGTAGATACAGGTTCCAGAAAGCAAGCCAAAAATAGACAAACATGTTTTATTTACTGTTCTAAATATGCAGCTAATATGGAGCAGGGCCTGCAGAAGCACAGCAATTCCCATTACAACTGCCTGTCTGTAAGAAGCAGAACTGGCTAAATTCTGTTGCATTTTTACATGAACTACCTCTACCTGATGATCCATCGTGGTTTTGTTGTTCTTGTGACCATTTGAGAATCCATTTGCCTTTTTAAAAAAAGTTATTTTTTTAATTGTGTTTTGGCCCAATATGATACCTGTCTTTTTCTTTCTCTCTGCTACTGAAAATGTCAGAGCTTAATTATAAGGGTTCTCACTGCTGTGAGGAAGGATCCTGTTGAGTCAGAGGCCTGCAGCAGAGCTACAGCTGAACGTTTGTAAAAGCATGGCTTCTGCAGCTTCAGATTTAGGCTATTTTGTAAAGTACAACCCACCACTTAAATGTTCTGAGGAATTCCCTGTGTAGCTAATGTGAAGTGGCAGTGTTCCTCAGGCTGTAATTACGTGCTTTCTAATAGAATGGCACCTCAGGGAGGAAAAAAACCCCACGAAATAATTAACAGGATCCTTGGCAGGGTGTCTTGATACAGAGAGCAGAACACTTTCTGTATTGGCTTTACATAAGTGTAAGTTTGGGGAAGGTGGGCACGGTGCAGGTGAGCAGCCCTGGGACTGGTTGGAAAACCCCTGGGTTTTGAGCTGCTTTGCAGTCTCCTGTCTATATTGTCCAAGCATATTATTGGGCTAGGTGCTATATAAGCACAAATCAAGATGAATTGCTTGGAGTCTAAATGCACAAAGTCAAGGAAGTGTTAGAGGAGGAATACAAGAGAAATTATTTTCTCAAGGTTATGCTGTATGTCAGTGGCAAGGTCAGGATGAGAAATAGAACATATTCTCCATCCACTAGGTTATATTTTCAGACTTGTGGAATCTCTAGAAAAAAACCTCTCTAGAAGTATTTGAATTCTTGAGGGTATCTCCCAACTTTG
>NW_010327492.1:0-13325 GCF_000700745.2 Antrostomus carolinensis | reverse complement strand
TTTTTTTCTATTTTAAGAAAGTCGCATTTGGAATTAATTCATAATGAATATTGTTCCAAAAATGTGATCAAATAGTGTGATGAAATAAGGCTAATTAATCATTCACTCTTTTTAGTAGGTCTGTCTTGTTTTTGAGCTGATAGGTCATGTAAGGATGGGAATTTGGCATCCACAGTTTAAATGACCTATATGAAAATACATACATAAGAATTCCACTGGCCCTATGATTGTGGGAAAATGTGGGTCTGGTCATTTGGTTACTTGGAATTTTTATTATTGTATTCACTAATCATAATTACCTGTTTTTTGTTTAACCAGGTTGGCAACGTTGTACAAATCACCGAGTCAGAAGGAGTCAACCATACCCTATCACATCACAGTTAGTATTTCTTTTGGGATGGAGATACAGAGATGGGAGTGAATTGTTAGTAAAGGAATTTTCAGACACAGACAAATCAGAGAATAATGTTTGCTTTCTTCGTGTTGCCCTTCAGCTGCCTCCTGAAGGTAACCAGTAATACTGGCATGCCTCCAGGTGTATGAATATTCTTCACCTTTTCTCTTTAGAAAAATGACCCAGCGTGTTTGTCCTCTTAGAATTAAAACATTTTGATTTCCAGATCAAATTTACAGGCAGCCTGTCCCCATCTGTTCTTGTGCTAGTAGTGCTTATTTTATCTGCCCTTGATGTTAACTTTTGGCCTAAGTGCAATTAGAGAGAACAATCATGTGCTCTCTTGAGCCTTCATTTTGGGAAACTTGAACAAGCTAAGCTGTTTTGTCCCTTGTCAGGTAGCTTATTGTTTCCCAAGTGTCTCTTCTCTGCATCTGTTCCAGTTGAGTTTATCTTTTTAGGACAAGGGTGACCAGCATCATACATTATATTTATTCCAGAGGGTTCACCAGTGCTTTGTGCCATACATATTCCCACATCTCTACTTTAAGTGCATTTTCTGATAGATAACCTGGGTTGTATTTATCTCTTTCATAGCTCCATCCTAGCGGTGACCCTATGACCATACAGATTTTTCTCTTCTGTCACTATCATATGAGGAGCTTCCAGTTTATGGCTGGAGTCCGTATTCATCCCTAGTTAAATCCTGTGATTATTTTCTTTTGTGGAGTACTGAGATACATATTAATGAGAATACATACTGTCTAAGTTGTGTTTAGGTTTAAAAAACCCTACCACTAGACTATTCTATCTTCAAATGTCAGATACATAGGTACATGCCATAACTATTTGCTATGTGTCCTCATGGAAACACGTTGCCATAGTATTTCCTGCAGATCTTAATGCTGCCATAAGATGAAATCTTCAAACTATTGAACAGAAACCAGAGGGGTTTTTTTCACTCATGAATGTATTCACCTGGAGAGAAGAAATACTGCAAATATGTGTATATTCCTAGTTCTGTAAAGACTGGAAAGGTACGTGGGACTACATCCCAAGGTTGTTTGGATCATGTGATGTGAGTGTGCAGCCCTTCCTCTCCAGCTGACAAACAGATGGATTTTATCTTAGACAGTTTAATTGCCTTTTCCTTTCAGTTTTATATGCATTATAAAACAGCTATGTGCTCTTTTGCTGTGTGAATGCACACAATCTTGAAATGCATTTGAGAGTGTATCCTAATCAAAGATTAGTTAAAACTTAAGATTATCCCTGTGTTTTTTCCCTTAATCCTGTTGAGCTGCTTCAGCAGATGGTTTCTGTAAGTAAAAAATGTATTATCTCTGTTTCTTTTATGAAATTCAGGTCTGATGGTAACAGTCTGCTGTTATCATTTCTCATTTCCTTCTCCATATTTAAACTGGAAGATGTAAACACGTGTTCAGTGTTTCCAAATCTGATCTAGCACATCTATGTAGAACCAGCATACGAAAAAAGAGAATTCAAAAAATAATAAATTCCTCAAGGCTAGATTCTCAAAGATGTTTATGCAAATTAGATACTTTGGTACCATTGACAAACTGGCTGTTCAGTGCCTGTAAGCTGATGGAGAAGTGTGTAACTTAGTGACCAAGCTCTAGTTCTTTTTCAGCTCTGTCCTTTCCAGCCTACTGGCAAGTCTGTCACCACTCTGAGCAAGTGTGGAAGCTGTGGTACCTCTCAAATGAAACTGAGTTTCTTTCACAGGCTGATAAGGATTCATTCTTAAATGCAGAGTACAGAAATGTAAATCAATTAATGCACAAGGGAGTAAGTAGATCATCTGATTAACCTAAATTTCCCAGGTAATGTGACCTGATTATTTCATCGTGAAAGATAAGAGACCCAGGACCTATGTTCTGTGTAGGAATTGGCAGTATTTCCCTGAACTGTGGAGGGTCTGCCAGACTAGCACTGAGAATACCGCTCAAGCAATAAAGCCATCTACCTTTGTCAATCTTGATGTAGTCTGTAGACACTAGAAGACCTTAAAATTCAAAGTGACCGTAGACTATCTGAGCTTTGTAGGTCCTTGGTTCCGTTAGCCACGTTCTCAACATTTAAAACCACTAACAAGCTTCACAAATATACACAAAATTATTGTATTTTTGAGGCACTATGCCCAGAAGGTACATGCCTTTCACTGAGTGCAGAATATCCATACTAAGCAGCCTGCTTTATCGTGTTCTGGCCTTTATAACCATTGGAATGCTTTCCCTGGGAGTCTAGCATGCTGGATTAAGTGGATTCTTGGCTACGGATCCACTTTTGTACCTAAGGGAAATGGCAGAGATTAGATGCAAGCAGCAGTGAAACACTAAACTTGAAGATTCCCCATTACGCTATTTAGAATAACACTTGAGTTTCTTATAATAGCAGAGGGACTGCGCAAATCCTGCCCTTGTGGCACCTCTTGCTGTTTGTTCCTTTAAAAACATAGCAGGCTGTGTGAGGTGAGGCATTTAGAAATAGAAATACAGAGATGAGAGACTTAAGCAAAACATTTTGATTGGGTTTTGTTTTGGATTGATCTTGGTGTGGGACACACTGGCATTTTAGAAACGTCACGTGTCTGATAGTAATTCTGCCTGCCTGCTTTTTCACACTGCACCAGCCTAAAATGTCAGCTTTCCTGAAATGCCCTCATCCCCATATTATCTCTACCTGAGCATTTAGGATTCCCAAAGCATTTTCTTTTTCTGATTAAACCCTTTTCCTCTCTTAAGTCTGCACTGCAGCAGGAGTCCTCACTGGGCTGTCAGCAGTGCTCCCTGCACAGCATTTGTCTGGAGCTGGGAAGACAGTTGCAAGGCTTCACAGAACATCGAACATCTCAGTATCTCCATCTGCATTGATGACATGTTTAACTAACTGATTTTCCAGATCTTTCCTATTTTTAAAATCTTTTAAAATCATGAAGTTGTGAGCTAAGGTAACAGAAAATAGAAATGGCTCTAAGCCAAAAAGATTACTTTAAAGTTCTCTCCTGGGTAGCAGCATCTAGTTTTCACTTCTAAATTTAGGTTTTGGCAGTTAAAGATTCTCATCCCATTGTGTTCCATAAATTACTATGCTGGAATGATCTTTGCAGTCTAGAGACTGATTCAGATATGCTGTTCTCTTCCAATGTCTCATTGATGTTTTCAGTTCATTAAGTATATACCTGAAACAAAAATACCCTAGGTTTTAGAAATTCACAGTTTTGTTTCTGAAAATGACTGAGGCAAGTAATCCAGTCATCTCCTTACTTCTGTGGGAGCTTGAATAACAGCTGAAGGATTTGGCTTTTAATTTATTTAAATAGGCAACATAAGTTAATTTACAGAGAAGCAGTGCTTCATAGCCATAGGGGTTATTAGTGGTAAAATGAAAATAATAGCCTGGTTGGTGAAAATAAAATATCTTTAAAAAATAAAATGAGGAGACGCGGTTATTAGTTGGCATGTGTGCTGAAAAGCTTGCAGTTCTGAGTTCAGCCTGGGCTATAAACGTTCTGTGGCTGCTCATCTAAAATAAAGGACAGCATCATACCTTATTCTGATCTTCTGGGAACTGGTTACTCATGCTTTATATCCATAGAAGTGTTACCGTGTGATTTTGCTTATATGTTACAGTCTCATGGCTTCCGAGATGTGCAGCCTCCAGCTGTCACTCAAAATGCAGAAGATTCCGAAATGAACCCTCGCAAACGGCCACGGAGAGAAGAGGAAAAGTAACAGCAATTCCAAAGTTGAAAGTTAAAAACATGTGTGCTACCTGAGAACTGTTGCATAGGGAAGGTGCAACCAAAGGTAGCCTAAGAGACTCTAACTTAAATTCCTGCTCTGGACATTATTTTAAGATTAAGAGTGCGATATGAAAATTTGTTGCAGGAAGTTCCTTTGTGTATGGCGTAATTTTACTTTTATAATAAAAATCTATGTTTTCTATAACAAGAGGCTTTAGGTTTTTTTGGAGGGGATGGAGAATACAACTACTCCTTTTACTCTGGGTAAAAAAAACCCCACAAATGTGAGCATCTAGTACATTTAATGACAAAGGTCTTGTTCAGTCATCTGCTTTTGTGTGTACCTGAATTTTAACAAGGTTTCATGCAGCAATCTGCTCACACCAGGGCAGAAGGCAGTGGAGCTGCTGCTGGATGCTTTAAGATAAATACATGCTTAAATGCTGTACCAGATTGGGGCATTAGCCCTTACCTGCTGCAAAGTCCTTGATCAAGGACAATCAAAGCACTGTTTTGAACTTCTCATTTATCTTGTAGTGATGACAACAGAGATGAAAGACTAGATCTGAAGGACAAAAGATTTAATCCAGCATGGTAATTTTATGTTCCTACCTTAGTAAGTAAGAATATTTTGCCACCACTCAAGCTTGAACCAAACTGCTGCATCGTCCTTAGCTTCCATGTTCTTTTACCAAAGCATTCAGAATGAGATTCTGCAATCAGGATCTGTTTTGTTTGTGGCTTTAATAAAGAGGAAACTCAGTCTTTCTTAGGCACTGGCAATATATTAGCAGCTCCAGAATCTAAACCAAATGAAAGAATGAATGTACATTGAAAATACAGCAGGGTTTTGTCCTCTTTTTATTAAGAGAAAAACAAATCAGTAAGATTATTAGAGGAGAAGAAAGGTACTGCGGTGCAAAATAGTAATTACTTCAATTATGAGAAGTGTTTGTACACATGCAGACGTATGACCCCTTTCTGGCTTAGTGCTTGATAATGTTATAGCTGAGGAAACTCAGCCAGCAGGCTAAACAGAGGATTCAAGTTGTGGGAGTCACTATCTTTAATTTTTAATTTAGTAACACTAAACTGACTTTGCCTTGAAACAAAATTCAGTGCTGAATCTGAGTCACAAAACCTCTCTATTCAAAAAGCTGCAAAAAAAAAAAGAAAAAAAAGTGGCAGTGGTTTTTGGCTCATTATAGTGTTTAGATACATATTACATAATAAAATATTAAAAGGAAAAGTATTCCATTGCCATGCAGCAAACTGGGCTGTGACAAAATTTAAAAACTATGAGTCAGGGAGAAGCTCTGAAGCAAGCATGACATAGAGGAAGAAAAGCAGTGGGATTTGTGACTCAGACAAACATTTCAATGCAGGAGACATAGGCAAACAAAAGGATCCTACCGCCTGTGATGTCAGCAAGCCAATGCTCCATTTGGGAATAATAGCTTCCTACGTATTGCAGTGCTGGAGGAGGGGGGAGCTTGCACAGTACACATGCCTGCGTAGCCACAAGGAAAACCAGCCATTAAGAATGTTGTAGCAATATTTTAAGAAGCGCTGCTGGTTGCTAGTGATAGCTGCTATCATCTAACGTGGTTGATATTTATGGAAAAATCCATTTCTCTCCATTCATTGTGCTCTGATTTAATACCCTCAACACGTTCTTCCATGTGCAAGGAGAGTGAGGACATGTCTCCAATATGCTATTCATTTCAGCTGGCTGGGGTTTTTTTATTTTGTTTATAGTAGAGTAGCATCCAGAAGCCCCAGCTGAGATGCTGATCCTGTTATACCAAGATAAATTGTTTTGTCTGAGTAAACGTTAGATTTTCCAGTATTCCAGGCGTCATCAAAATAAAAAAAATTGAGTAGTTACTGGTTGACACTGGGAGTTACAAAACATCCAAAGGAAACATTGGAGGCTCTCTATGCTGAGATTTTTTTATTCTTATTTTTTTTTCATATTGAAGCTATCATAAAAATCAGCTCTGTAGACCAGAACTAGAGAGAAGGATCTGTTGGCAGAGACAAAATTAGATTAAATGAGCCAGATTTTGTTCTCATCTGCTGGAGACAAGGAAGCTGTTCTAGGCTTAGAATTGCATATAAAGAAAGAATTTGACCATTGCCTCACCAATAAATCTTCCCTGGCAAGCTGAGATTTTGTTCCATGTGCCTGGAATTCTTTTGCATTTCACAGCATCAGTGCACAACAGTGAGTGGCACGAGAGAATTTTGTGACTGCACAAAAAGTAAGATTCTAACTAGGCAACGACATGGCACTGGAGCAAAAATAAAATAGGTTGTTTGATTTGCTGCTGAAGTCCCAGTTTTCTGAAAGCCAAGAGCTTTAACTGTCACGCTGAGTTTAGAATTATTCTATTTTGTAGGGACGACATTTACTTGTGGTGTAGGAACTTAGTCACCACAACAAGAATACAGTATCTACCACAGGGCTTGGCAACAGGAAAACATTGTGGTCACAGTACACTTCTTCTCCAGCCCAGAGTCCTGCTTTGAAACTTTTTAGTTTGGACAGAGAAAATAACAATTTATTCCTTCCTCATTTTATGTGTTCTGCACCTTTTCCATTATGAAACACTGAGAAACCAATTAGCTTCCAACTAGAATGGATTAAGAAAACACAGAGAAGAAATAGCTTAACTGAAGGTAAGAAGGTGTAGCTGAGGTTCAAGTTGTGCAATCAAACAATCTCGTACTGGAGTCTTACAAACTGGTTGAATAATGTGGAAGGAGACTCAGCTGCTAACCCGAATGTTGAACACAGTGCTGAGAAAGGAACTTTTAAAATATAACATTTATTTTTCTATTGAATTTCAGTAACTGTTCCTTTAGTTATTGTAGGGGGACTAAACTTAGAATGAGATTTATTCTAAGGCATTTAATGGATTAATGACAAAGGTGAAATCCTTACTGCCTGCCTTTTTAACTGCACCCTTTTTCTGAACACAAGGAGATGTGTAAGTTGGAAGGACAGGTCATTGTATTCCAGCTTCTCAGAAGGGACTGTCTTTACCACTCTTGGCATTGTGATTATTTAGAAAGGCACATGTTTAAGAGTTTAATATGTGCTAATTCCATATAAAATATATTTAAGTTATATAGTATGGTTTGATGCTTTCTTGTCCTAAGACAGAATACCTTGAGGGAAATTGAATAAATGGAGCGCTTGCAATGCAGTAACACAAATATTACAACAGAATACATAAGTGAAATAGAAATTCTTCTTACAGGATGAGAACCGGGGAAGGTAACCAGTGATTCCCAACCAGTCCAAGCACAACAGCCCTGCTAAGAGCAGGCACAGGGGAGCCCAGCTGTAGGGGAACGTCAGCCACCGGCTGCCGGAGCTGGCAGTGTCTCAGGGCCGCCGAGCAGCCTGCCCAGCCCTCCTCCGCACCAGTCTTCTTGACTGGAGGAACCAGTGCCAGGTACTGCCTGCTCCTGGGCTTCCCCTCTCCCTGGCTCCCCAGGCTGCGTACTCAATGTCTTGTGGCTTCTAGCCACAGAGTCATTTTGGATGATTAAGGTCAGGAGAGTTGGCTTCCCTTGGCGAGTGCAAGATTTCTGCATTAATGTTCTATACTGAGGAATGAAATCACCGGGAGCTGGCCTCCTTCCCAGTACTGAATTTCACCCACAAATGCACCCACTGTTAAACTGTAAGCTACTGTCTTGCTTCCTACAAGCAAGAAATATTTGTACAATATGCACTATCTATTTATTAGACAGTCTAAGCTCTACAACTGTATCTATAGAAAGAATAAATAGTATTGAGAGCAATAGTTCAATCACTGTACGAGCAGTAGAAATGTTCGCTTATATGCTGAAAGGATGCACGGAAAAGTATGAATTTACTGAGTAATCCTTCAAGAATTACAGCTAATACTGTTCCTTTTATTACAAGAATTATTTGCTATTGATTTAAATGGAGCCAGGGAACTATCAGGATATTAAAAACAAAAAAAATCACATTTCAGTTTCAAACAATGAGAAGAGGGAATGTTTAAAATATAAAATATCTAGCAATGTGTATAGGAAAGTAAAAAGGAAACTCTACAGATCTCCATAAATAGTTCTAATTGGATCTGGATGTTTTTCTCAAAGCCTCCAAACATGCTGTTTGAATACTTCCTCAATTTGGTATCTCACACTGCATTATTTTGGAGTTTTAAATGTATGACATGTATACTTCTAATACTGTAATTTATTTAGTGTGAACCACTGCAATTTTAGCAACAGTTACAACTACACTTAATGATTCTTTTCATATTATGTATGTTGCTAAAATAAAATGTTTTGGACTAAAGAACAAGTTGTCTCCTCAGCATGGAAATTATGCCTATAAAGTGTAGCATGTTGATATGAGATTGTAACCTGATTTGTAACACCTTTTTTATGATATAAGCTTACTACACATTTGCCTGGCACAGAACACATCACATAAATGTATCTCTAAGTCATTTACTCATTCATTATTTTGTAAAATAAACACAAATTTCTGTGGCTAATTCACAGTATTTGAGACTGTTCATGGCTAATTCATAGAATTTGAGATTGTTCAAAGAAGTTAGCATCAGCTGCACGCACGTGAATCCCACCATTCTATTTTATCTATGCTTTTATAGGACATATATTACAACAAAAATGGCCAGAGCCTGGACACAACAGTGGCTGGTTTCTGGTATTCATGCAAATGGCTGGGGTTATTAAAAACTTGTTTCTTCCTTTTTGTTTTTTGTTTTTTTTGTTTTTTTTTTTAAGAGGCATTTCTAAGTAGGTGACTGTAAAATTCAAGGTTTTGTGACTGAAGCAGGATATCACAAAATCAGGAATCTAATCTGCAGCAAGATGATGAACAAGTCATTTAAAGTAAGTCTGTGGAAGAACAAATATAAGGTTTTAAATCACATTAGGCGCCTGCCTTAAACTTTGCTCTTATTTTTGGATGAACTTCAACCTCCACCCCAAAAAGGGCAGAACACACCATTAAACCCCTAGAACGGAGTATAAATGAGATTTAAGTGGTATACCATTTTGTATCACCTCCTCTGAGCAAAAATGAGCTTCAGGCTTAGGAATTCCAGCAGTGCTATATTCACAAATCAGGGCACTGTGGGATTTCAGCCTCAGATGAAACGTGTTACAAAACTGGTAAGTACAGAGGAAGGGCCTGACACAGTAACACCGCCAGCGAGCTCTGTTCTTTGCCGATATCCAGGAGGTCTGAGCCCCTCATCTCCGTTCAGCAATAAAAGGAAATTATGATAATGAAGAGTGACTGATGGCTGAAGTGGATCAACCTTAACAAGAAGATATTGGATGCTAGTGTGCTCCTGCCTGCAGGATGATCTCATGATTTGACAACATCCAGACCACATTACTGAGTGTTATGTGGTCAGCTGTGTTTCACCGAGGCAATCCCATGGGCACTTCAATCAGTCAGTCAGAAGTTTTATGACATAACAAATTGTACCTTTGTTAATGGGAAACAAGGTATGTTGTGCTGCATCTGCTTCGACAGTGTTCCAGACCCGGTTAGTCACTGTGAAGGGCTCAGTTTTTCATTAGTTCTTTCTTTCACATACTTTTCTCCAGCAGATTTCCAAATCTAACTACATAGGCATAGACTGATATCCTGTTTCTCACTATTGCTATTCAAAGAACTCCCTTTCCTAAACAGGGGTCTGGATGGAAGGCTGAACATGGATTTTTTTCCTTTGGAATGGTATTGGAAATTTCCATGACAGCTGGAAGTGGGATTCAGGCCTGAAATCCTGTGTTTTGCAATGGATGTGGATATTTCAGAATAATCTTTGAGTATTAAACTGGAAAAGCAGCTGACTTGACCTCCAAACTTTTTTATTTTAGAAAGAAAAAAAAAAGGTGAAAGAAAGAAATAGAGATAAGGACTTTGGTATTTAAGAACATCCTAATACAGTGCTTATTACAGTAAAGGAGTCAGTAAAACTGTGGTAACAAAAGTTACTGGGCTTTTTAAAACTGCAGTTGAACAAAGACTGAAACTAAGAAAATTAACTGGAGCTTGATGCAGCTCATCAGCAAGAGTCTTTTCACTGTGTTCCTTTCAAATTCTTGCTCTTAAGCAACTGAAATTATTTTAGTGAATTGAACAATAATTACCTCACTGAGTTTGAAGAGCTATAAAAAGAACAGACATATATATTCACATTCACAAGGTGACTGATACTGATCATGTGAATATATATATAAAGAATTGTAATCTCTTTCAACAGTATATTGCAAACATCATTTCATGTATTATCTCATATACAACACTACAGTCAGCAGTAGACATGCCTTCAAAATGAGAACAGCCAAAGGCTTGGAAATACTTGCTGTTCTGGTGGTTTCATCTGGCCAGGGAAACAAAATATACCTTCTAAATTTACTTCTAGTTTATTGCAAAAGCCCTACTTTTTAGAGAGATCACTTTAGAAAAGTGATTTATTTACCATTGGGTATTCCCATTACAGTATTTTGTATGGTGTTAGAGTGTATATCATAGGTGTATTAAATGTTGTCAAATCACTCTTAATGCTTGAACATGTTTTCTACTTGTCAGTGTACAGGAATCACTTCCAAAGGTTACAAAGCATTAAAAAGTGCTTCTTTTTGCACTCCATACAATTCAGGTCACCTCCCCAAGGCCTGCTCAAATTCTGCTTATTTCTCACCAGCAAAATGAGAAAGAAGAAGATAGCATTTTAAGGCGAAAATAAAACAGATTTCTTCCAAAGCAACACTGTAAAACCTTCTTGTAAAATAAATAAAAAATAAATGAAATTAAAAAACACAACATGATGAAGCTGGAAAGGATACAAACACCTGTGTTTCCTTCTCAAGTCAGGTGCAACACTTACCTTCTATTTGACAATATGTTGCAAACTAATTATTTCAGACTCAAAATTTTATGAATTGTGAGTTTATTCCATCTGCCTAACCTCCTCACATAGGAACCATTCATACTGCTGCTACCCAGCAATCCAGACTGCACTGAGGCATTCTAAATTTAGCTTCTAGAGTTACTGAACACTAAAACCATTTCATAATAGTACCAAAGGCACCTCTCATAGATGAGTGCTTTACTTGATAATACATTGAGTTTAGAGCTTCCTTTTCTGGGCAGCAGTGTGGCTACCTTCTGTGGTAATTGCCCACCCCACTGTCTCCACGTAGTGAAGCGAGAGCAGGTTCCTGGCTGCCTAACTCAGCCATACCACCCACAGCTTCCATATGTTCCACATTGCAGGTTAATCAGAATGGTTTTTCACCTTTCCCTCCCAGAAACAAATGTCAGCATGGCTTAGAGCCATAAGCTCTTTATTTAATATTGAAGCAAAGCGATACTAACCTGACTGCGCTGCCCAAACTTGACAAAGTATCCTGAGTACAAAGTTCTACTCTGTTTCATTTTAATTAGTGTCCTTTGCAATTAGACAAATGATGAAAAGCACATGGGGACTGCCAAGATGAATCAAGGACATATGGTAACTTTAACATTTCAACATGAAACAGAGTAGGTATTATTCTCAGATACTCTTACGTGTTGTTTGAAACAACAGAAAAAAAATATTATTAACAACATAAGAAAAAGACTATTTAAATGCTCTTGAATCTTTTCTTGGGTAGCCTTAATTGCTGTTTGTCATACAACATGAATCTGATCATGTATCTTGCTGAATTAGCTGTTACTTCCACAAGATTTTGTTATAATAGGAATTTTTAGAGTGAGATTGTATTACACTAAGATTATCTGGACTATGGTTTCTTAGAAACTCCAACTGCTTCTGAATTACTAGTGAAAAACAACTAATCATGAATTTAAAACTGCTTTTTTGATACTTGCACTGATATGCACTCTCTTGAGGCTTGCAGCTCACTGATGATGCAGTACACACCAACCTAAAAAAATAAAACCAAAATCCATCAATGACATCATCAGCTGCAACTGTGGGTTATCTCTTCAAAAAGAACTGCAGTGGTTTTTACCCCTCAAACCCACCTGGCATTCCTAAATAAATGTTAAATTGAAAATACATAGATGTTATACTGAAAAAAATGCTTAGAGATATTCTTTCAGAGAATCTATGCAATTTTCTGTCCCTTTAATAGTTTTTGGCTGTGAAAGACTAAGACTAACTGTGACAATCACATTTTTAACTCTCCTGGCTTTTACATATTCACAAGATTGCAATATAATCAGTCAATGCAGTTGCTGGAAACATTCTAAAACTAGTTTGGCTCTGAAATAACAATTCACTAAACAAGACAGATTTACAGCAGCACCTGACACGTAGAGGTAATTACTACAATGCAGAGAACAACAGGTTTCAGGAAGCTACTGTCTTTATTACAATCTGAGGATATTTTTGCATACGAGGCTTGAGATTTGGCCATTTTTCAAGATATATCTGACATTAAGGACATCATCCCCTCCCATGTGTACAAGCTATTTTAAAATGTGTGACAATTATACCTGTTCATTGTTGGTGTTTATGGACCTGATAGCTCTGGAAACAGCTTTTTCAGCAGCAATGAATAAAACAAGACAAACCGCCTTTCACAAATGAAAGACGTTTATTAGACAGCAGCAGAATATCATCTACAGTTTGTCTTCCACTGAGTGGCTCGAACTTTTAAGTTTAATTCGTGTAACATCTTCAGCTGCTTATGAACTCCCCTTTGCCTAGATGGAATGTGTAGGTACCGTGTTTATGAATATCGTGTATAAATCGTATATGTATCATTGACGAATCCATATGGCTATTCATAGGCCGGTCTTGAACGTCAATTAGAGTCAGAAGTTTTGTTGCAAAGTGTTGGAAATGAGTAAATATGACCCCGAAACCCCCTTTTCTTGGGAATACGGGGACTATGGGGAAAGGCAAGGGGTGAAGGGATGGGGAAAGGCAAGGGGTGAAGGGATGGGGAAAGGCAAGGGGTGAAGGGATGGGGAGGGCGGGGGCCTCAGCTCGGGGCAGCCCACAGCGTTTCCAGCAAGGACATTTTTTTTGCTGAAATACCGCGGTTTTAATTGCCAGTTTCCCTCACGCTAACCCACTCGGATTTCACAACCGCTCCTCAGAGACTCCGCCTGGCAGTCGGCCC
>NW_010327491.1:7382-9077 GCF_000700745.2 Antrostomus carolinensis | reverse complement strand
TGGATGATCTCCTGAGATCCCTTCCAATCCCTACCACGCTGTGATTCAAACCTCAACCCCACGGTAGAATTCCAAAGAAGTACTTCTGATGGAATCCCGGGTTTCATTCTGGCCTTGAAGCTTGGTCCAAGCTGCTGTTGCACTCAGTGTGGTGTCTGGTGCCTACAAACAAGGGTTGTGTTCAGCTGCAAGCTCTGGGCAGATCATTTTCCCCTTGAAATGGAGCTTTTTTAGTTCCAGAGATCTGCTCATGTCACGTCTGTGCAAAACCAAGGCCGGTACGATAGCGTGGATGTTTCACAAGGACTTTTTACTTGCAGACACTTGCCCAGCACAAGTATTTTCTGCCTTTCCTTATAACAGAACCTGCTCCAAGAAAAATCATAGGATCATTGAATGGTTTGGGTTGGAAGGGACCTGAAAGCTCATCCAGTTCCAACCCCCCTGCCATCAGCAGGGACACCTTCCACTAGACCAGGTTGCTCAAAGCCTCATCCAACCTGGCCTTCAACACTTCCAGGGAGGAGCAGCCACAGCTTCTCTGGCCAACCTGGGCCACTGTCTCACCACCCTCACAGTGAAGAAAAAAAAGTGAAGAAAAAAATCCAGAGTTTCCATGTGACAGTCTAAAATTATTGACTTTTGGAGGTGAAACTCAACTTCTGCACCTCTGAGGAGATGAAGGCTCCTGGATCCAATTGTATTTTCTCATCTTAAGCCAAAAGCCGTTTTCTGCAGAGCCTGGGAATTGCTAATGCCGTGTGTCTGTGGGTCCTGGGTGATTCTGTGCTTCTTCTCAATTCATACTGTAGGAGTCTGTGATTTAGAAGGGATTTAGATAGAGTAGAATCAAGGAGAATAATAACTCTGTGATTTAATCTAGATTTAGATGTATCAATGGATACATGGAGCTTTTTCTCTACTTCCCTGGTGTCCTTATGGCTGCACAGATTTTACATCTATTCAGTTGTTGCTTTTGGGATCAGCGTTTGGATCCTCGCTCAGTTCTTCACCACCAAAACCAAAACGAAGGTAACTGAACGTGTAAAGACTTTTGGTCTGAGAAACCCCCAAAATCTGCGTGTGGAAGTTGAGCAGTTGCTGGGTAAAGGTACCCACTGGTGCAGGGAATTGTGTTCCTTCACCGTGGGTCACTGCAAATCCCACCTGTAATTCACCTGACGGTCACCACCTCGGTCTGGTTGGTTTCCTCTTTGTGGGTCACTAAATGCCCTCGTTGATCTGATGTTGGAGCAGATCTCAATGCTCCTCCCTTTGTTAATGTGAGACTATGATGGTGAGGTTGGACTGGTTTTAGTGGGATTAGGCTGTTCAGGGAGTTAAAACCTCCTCGTGCAGGTTAGTGAATTTCTGCTGCACGAGTTGGGAGGTTCTTGGATCCTGCTATCTCCCCTCTGTGTGAACCTGATGAGGAGAGGCTGAGAGAGCTGGGACTGTTCATCCTGGAGAAGAGCAGCCTGAGAGGGGATCTGATCAATGTCTGTAAACATCTGAAATGTGGGGGCCAAATGGATGGGGCCGGGCTCTTCTCGGTGGTGCCCAGTGACAGGACAAGGGGCAATGGGCACAAACTGGAACACCAGAAGTTCCAGACAAACCTAAGGAAAAACTCCTTTCCTGTGAGGGTGCCGGAGCCCTGGGACAGGCTGCCCAGAGAGGGTGTGGAGTCTCCAT
>NW_010327491.1:5591-7342 GCF_000700745.2 Antrostomus carolinensis | reverse complement strand
TGTGAACCCTGGTTTAGGTACCCTGCTTGGGCAGGGGGTTTGGACTGGATGATCTCCTGAGGTCCCTTCCAGCCCCACCAGTCTGTGGTTCTGTGATTCTATTGTAACATGGCCTAGTTCTGGGAAATGTGTGTTTCTTCAGGAGTGAGAAGCTAAAATGCTTTGAGGTATTTGCTGAGAGTCTGGTCACAGCGTTTGTGTTTTAAATGTTTTTGGGTAAATTGGGTTAATATCCCTTTGAAAAGGGACTGACTGAGACAGCGCTTGTGTCTTAGGGCCAAAAATCCAGCAGGAATTTGCTTCTGAAGGAACAGAAGACAAACTAGGAAATGGATATGCCACCCTGCAGGCAAAGGAAGTCCATGTGGCTGGGGTAAAGATCTTCTACGGGTCTCAGACTGGCACAGCAAAGGTATAAGTTATTTTTTGGGCTTTTTTATCACATACATGAAGTTGATTTGAAATATTGTTGAGGTTCAAGTATGTTACTTGCCTTTAGCAATGCTGCACTGTGTAAACATCTGAAAGTTCATCAGAAAGTTTGTTAGCTCATTAGGAGGTAGCTCATGACTTCTAATGGCATGAAAGATAAATGAAAATGATATAAAAATAACATTTCTTGCTATTCCCTTTCAGCGGGGCAGGCAGTAGAGACATTGATTATGAAGCTTAAAGTTTACTCTTCCAACATACTCTTAATTTACTAGCAGGTCTTCTTAGAAAGAAGTTTTAGGTGCTTTCTCAAAAATTTAATTTGTGTGTGTAAATATAAAATTAAAATCCGTGTAACTCTCTTCTTTCAGCCAGGATACTTCATTTTTTGGATGTGAGGAATTACAGGTCCAATGTCCAGTTCTTGGTGTCCCTGTTCTTTCTGTGCTGGGAAGAGTCTTGTGACTTGGGCATAGTGGGGCTTGTTTGACTGTCACGATAATTGAGTTGAAGGAATTGATTTTATATATTTCTTTTTAGAGATTTGCCAAAGGTCTGGCTGAAGCAATTATTTCCCTTAATTTACCTGTGGAAGTCATTAGCATGGGGGACTATGATCCGGATGATTGTTTAGCAGAGGAGGTAGGTACCTCAGAAATATGAATAAGAAATATAAATCTTCCCTGGGACTGTGAAGGTTGTTTTCCTCTTGTATTTCTCTCCTGTTATCTTGGGAATCCCCGAAGCTGTGTGTTGAAAATTTGCTTCCCTTCTATGTGAGCAAGTATAAACCATCAGCCCTCCCCAGAAAATACCTAAATTTTGAAAATTACTAGGAAAGGAGCAGGTGGAATATTTTGATGCTGCTAGTGACTTGGTATGAGCTGATTCTGTACCTCAGGTGTGAGTGGCTGCCCCAGGTCCCTCTGTTCTGTCTCTGACAGTGTGCACCTGAACAAGGCTTCAAAACCAGAATAAGTAGGTGATGATGATACTTCTGCAGCCTTCATACACTTCTAAGTTAAAAACTTATATTTAATTATATATTTATATTGAGCAATCCTTGATGGATTTATTTTCTGTGAATATTGATAGCTGCTTTTTAAATCCATGGGAGACTATTGCTGCAAGAGCCTGTTGAAGAAGCTGTTGATTGGGGTGGGGAAGGTAGATGTCCAGTTCTCTTTGACTAGTGTATCTCTGTTAGGTAGAGGGAAGGCAGCTTGATCTCTCTTAGCTAATTTAGGATGGCATTGCAGAGAGGATGGTGTGGTAGTTTAACTCAGCTGGCAGCCAAACAAAGCACAGCCACTTGCATC
>NW_010327491.1:0-5310 GCF_000700745.2 Antrostomus carolinensis | reverse complement strand
TAATACCCTAAACATGAGGTGACGTGACATGGAATATCTGACTGGCACATCCAACTGCCCATTCTGAGTTTTACTGACTACTGCACTTTTCTTCTCCACTCCCCCTTCCAGTCCTCTGCTCCTGGAAACTGCCCAAGCTCAGTGTCCTTGTAGTTATGGACATTGTTCTCATAACAATCCTCCCTGAAACCAAAACACAGTGCTTCCTTGCTGCTAAGGAGAAAATTAACCCTTTCCTAGCAAAAACCAAGACAGATGGCCATGTACCACTGTTGGGACTGTCACTTGCAGCATCCCACTCCAAGGACTATTAACCCTCTTAGCAAAAATCTCATCTTTTGACTTCAACTGCCATGTGTTGTAGGGGAAAGGGATCTGGGGGTCCTGGTGGGCAGCAGGAGCCACCAAGATGAAGGGAGTGGAGCATCTCCCTGCTGAGGAAAGGCTGAGGGAGCTGGGGCTCTTTAGCTTGGAGAAGAGGAGACTGAGGGGTGACCTCATTAATGTTTATAAATATGTTAAGGGTGAATGTCAGGAGGATGGAGCCAGGCTCTTCTCAGTGATGCCCAATGGTAGGACAAGGGGCAATGGGTGTGAGCTGGAACACAGGAGGTTCTGCTTAAACTTGAGAAGAAACTTCTTTCCAGTGAGGGTGTTGGAGCCCTGGGACAGGCTGCCCAGGGAGGGAGTGGAGTCTCCTTCTCTGGAGACATTCAAGACCTGCCTGGACACCTTCCTGTGTGATCTCATTGAGGTTCCTACTCTGGCAGGGGGATTGGACTGGATGATTTTTTGAGGTCCCTTCCAATCCCCAACCTTCTGTGATTCTGTGTTACAGCTCTCTTACTGACATAAAGTGTTCTGAAAAATGCACTTTGTTTTTTTTTTTTAATTCTGTTCTCTTTATATGATTAGACAACCAGCAGGAACATTTGTGTGTTCCTGGTAGCTACGTACACAGATGGACAGCCAACCGAGAGTGCAGCCTGGTTCTGCAAGTGGGTAGAAGAGGCAGCGAATGACTTTCGCTTTGGGAAAACGTATCTGAAAGGCCTGAGATATGCTGTGTTTGGCTTGGGAAACTCGGTTTATGTTGATCATTACAACACAGTAAGTACCTACCATGCACCTTGCCTTGATTCCTGCTCCTCTGAAGGGCTAAGCTTCCCTGAATGCTACAAAACTGAATGATGCTGGTGGTTGGTGTGAGCTGCAGCTGGTGTGTGGTTTTGGGTAGGGACTGGGTCTAGGGCACAGGCAGTGTAGTTTTGAAGCTGCCCTTTTAAATGGGAAAGGAGTCCCATAAACACTGCATTAGTCTGGGAGGTGTGGTAACACATTTGGTAAATCCTTACTGAGTTAATTTCCTAGCTCTGAAAGCTTTCAGTGCAGGAGGGCGCGGTGCTGTAACCCTCTCACTTGCTGTGTTTCAGTTCAAAGTGCTTTTCTCAGTGTTAAAGGAATTTAACTCAGTCGTGGGTAACTCTAGGTTTGCTTTATTGACAACTCAGAGTTGGGCCATCACCTCAGTGAGTGGCCAAGGCGTTGCAAACATCAAGCTCACTATATCTGCTAAATTGAACATGATGCAATAGATATGCTTTTCAGAGTTTCTTGAAGTTTTCCCACGAACCCTCCGTTCCAAATTTCTCATTCATCTAAAATTCTCTAAAAGTCCACAGTGATCTTCAAATGCAGATGATTCTTCTTGTCTCTTCAGAAGTTGAAGCCCACTGGTCCCACTCTGGTCACTGTATTCACTGATCTTGAATCACCTTCCTGGCTGCTCACCTTTGCACTTCTAAGAACAACTTACATAATGACGTTGAACTTCTGTCTGTTTTAAAATCTGGAATCTTTCCCAATTTGCTTACTCCAAGTTAATCATTTCTCCTCTGTAATTGCTAAATCTCTAAATTCTATTATTCTTGATTCAGCTGGATTTGGTTTAAACCAGCCATGGAGAGGACTGTACAAGGGACAAAGTGAGAAGCAGCGTGGTTGTGAGGTTTATAAGAATTATTATTATTATTTCATAGCACCTGTCTCTAATTTTTTATCTGAACCGTAATACTTCTTTTAATCAATATCATTTACATGTAAGCGTTCTCTTAAGAGAGTCTTTCCCTTTTAAACTCAACATCTTTTGTACTTTGCTGTATTCTGTAGATCTGCTTTCTTTCCTGATATAAATATGGCAGTATGACTTATCATAGAATGGTTTGGGTTGGAAGGGACCTTACAGATCATCTAGTTCCAACCCCCTTGTCACTGGCTTGTTACATTTGTATAGCCAGGGCCATGTGAAAAATTCATAGAATCACAGAATCCCAGACTGGTTTGGGTTGGAAGGGACCTTAAAGCTCACCCAGTCCCAACCCCCCTGCCATCAGCAGGGACACCTTCCACTAGACCAGGTTGCTCAAAGCCTCATCCAGCCTGGCCTTCAACACTTCCAGGGAGGAGCAGCCACAACAATTGTGTGATGCTTGTTGGTCAAAATGTCCACATGTGCCAAGCAGCTTGTTTCTGGAGCTCGTCTCTTACTGCATCAGAGTGATAGCAGAAATGAGGGTGTGTGGTGCTGTTCAGTCTTCTCTGTGGCTGTGCTCTGAATCCACAGGTGAGAGGGAGTCCAGAAATCCCTGCCGTGCAGCTCACTAGCTCTGTTTCCAGGCTTGGTCCTTGTTTTCTTATTTGCCTGCTTTGTTTAACTTGGGCTTCATTTAATTTCCCTTTCACTTTCATCCTGTCTTAGGTTGGAAGAAGTATTGACAGGTGGCTGTGGATGCTCGGTGCCAGCCGTATCATGACTCGTGCCGAGGGGGACTGCAACGTGGCCCAGAGCAAGCGTGGCAGCATCGAGGCTGACTTTGAAGCCTGGAAAGCCAAGTTCCTCAGTCGACTCCAGTTACTCTGCAGAGGGGAAAAGAAACCCTGCAGTGGGAAGTGCAAGAAAGGGAAGTGCAAATCTCCAGGGAAGCAGAGCAAGGAGAGCTCCAATCACGAACATGGGGCATCAGAATATGAGAATACTGAGGTAGAGCCAAAATCCATGGGACCTTATGTCTGGTTTAGTGCCCTTTGGAGCATTATTTGACTTATCTTCTTCCTCCTACAGTCCAGAGGGGTGCTGTGGGAGCTTAATACTTTGTTATGGAATGGAGAGGGAAGAGGGATGAGATTCAATGGTTGGGTAATGGGTAGAATAATCCTTCCAAAAAGAAGGACCAAAGAATTAGTGCTGGGCCTAGGCTAGATGGCATCTCTGTGATAAGGGATCTTCCCCTTGAATAGGAGCAGGCATGTGCTGTGACAAATGCTCCAGGGAGCTGCTCTGGGTTCTTGTCAGTCTTTGCTTTGTCTCATGGCCCTGTGAGCAGTTAATCTGCTGTCAGTTCACCTCGTTGAAGCTTGGTGCTTTGCCTGCATCCCAAGATTTTTCCAAAGGCAGTTGGGGGAGTGTTATCTTGAGCAAGTCCTGTATCTCCTCTGAATGTGTCTGCCTGTAATCATCTGTGTGTCTTTTGGAATGTTGGATTGCAGGTTTTCAGTAAGAAATCCTCTCTCTTGTTCTACAGTGCAAGACCCAGAGCTGCTCTGGCACCTTAATCTTCCTTGCAAGTCATTTGTTGTGGATTTGAAATGCTTGCTATGGCCATGTTGAATTTTGTAGGAAAATAGGGGCTCTCCTGGCTGAGTGAGAGTGCTGGCTGCTGCAGGAACAGGAGGAACGAATCTTGCTGTTACAGGAATGCTGTTGTGCTGAAAGGGGACGACTTTTTACTGCTCTGTGAAGAGTTTGACTTGGAAAGCAGATCTCTCACTCCCTGTTCACTCAGACAGGGGCACTTGGAAGAGTTTCAGGGGTTCAGGCTTCCAGATGATGATAGTATGGAGTGGGTGTTGGACTCCTGTGTCACATCAGATGGGCACATGAGGAAAACAGCAATCTGGAGGCAGGACACCTGGACTGAGTTTTGGGTGTTTTGTGTGCTACTGAGCTCTTTTTTTTTTCTACACACTGATAAAAACACCACGTTTAAATGCATCTCATATATGATATACAGCTTACTGGTAGACTGTTCCTTGTTTTTCAGTGGTCTTTACTGGTTGTGAGAGCTGATTTCACTGGTTAGCATAAGACTTTGAGTCTTATGTTTAACATTCAGCTCCATTCCTGAATTTTTTTTTCCCTTTGATCTCTCACACAGGCAGTGGAATTGTTTGAAACCAGTAGTGAGGAGGAGGCTGATGCTGAGGAAGCTGGAGGCACAAATTCCGTCATTGATGTTGAAGATCTTGGCAATATCATGAACCACATGAAGAAAGCAAAGGTACTGCTGTTACAGCGAGTGTAGAACTGTCAGGTCTTTGTCACTGAGCAGTGGAATTAAAATATTAACCTGTTGGATTTGAATCTGTGGGGTTTAGTTAGAGGGAGAGTAAAATATGAGCTATTGGAGAACCTGTCCCAGAAAAACCAGGGAGGTGTGTTGGATGTAGTTACTGGTTAACTGTGACTTGTTTACTGAGGAAATGCTGTGATGGGAACCTGTTCTTTTCAGTGTGAGGAAAAATTACTTGCAGAGCTGACACTGAGATGTGAAGGTGCATCTCTGCCACTGCGATTCCCAGCCCAGTGTCTGAGCACAAATCCTGTTAGGGTATCAGCCCGTGGGTACATCAGCTGAAATGCAGCTGTGTGTTGTGCTGGTGTGTTGTGCTGGGGAGCAAAGCTGCTGGTGGAGTGGTAACCTGCTGCTACAAGAGGTTGTGTGTCTTGCTTCCTGCTGCCTTAAGGTGAGATGCTGTGCTTGGAGAACAAGCCAGTGAGCTGTGGAGCCCATCAAAGACAACCATGATCCCTGCTTTATTTCAGGGTGTTACTCTCTGCTTCTGTGTGGTCCCATTCCTGTTTCTTTTTCTGTGTTCAAAGAGTCTGCAAACAAGTTATATCAAACTAACTCCTTTGGTTAACACACAAAAAGGGCTCAGGATATAACTAGCTACTAGGCTAAGCCTTGGTGTGCTCCCCATGCTACTTGGTGGCCGCGCGGTTGGCAGGGGAAGGGTTGACCCCAGGATGGACCTGTGATGTGCTGAGTTGCCATCTGCTGATTATTCCCACTTAGTAATCTTTCCCTGGTGGTATCTTTCCTCCTGAACACTTGAGTCACCATCCATCCCCCTCTCAACAAACCTAACTCTGTCTGTAATTACACCTTCCTTATCTTATATTGTGCTGCTATTATCCTTATGGTTCCTTATCCTTATATTGTGTTGCCATCCAACGAGACCTGGACAGGC
>NW_010327490.1:0-1652 GCF_000700745.2 Antrostomus carolinensis | reverse complement strand
CCCTCGACCTGCTGGCCACACTCTTCTTCATACCTCCCAGGAGACCATTTGCCTTGGCTACAGGGCACATAGTTGGCTCATGGTCAACTGGTCACCCCCCAGCACTCCCAGGTCCTTCTCTGCAGGGCTGCTCTCCAGCAGGTCACCCCCAACCTGTGCTGGTGCCTGAGGTTGTTCCTCCCCAGGTGCAGGACCCCTCACTTGCCCTAATTGAACTTCATCAGGTTCCACTGCACCCAGCTCTCCAGCCTGTCCAGCTCTCCCTGGATGGCAGCACAACCTTCTGCTGTGTCAGCCACTCCTCCCAGTTTCCATCACTCCAGCTTAGCACCTCCTGTGTGTCCCGTGGGGATAACCAGGCTGGGCTCCTCCCTGGCCTTGCTGAGCAGGGACCTCCCCAAGGCTTTGGGGTTTTGCTCTGGTTTGTCTCCACGTCTGAGCGTGGATGAACCATCTGTGGTGTCAACCAGCACAGCCAGATCCTGAAGCCCTTCCTGCACCTCCTGTCCCTTGAACTCATCATCCTCCCAGAGCCCTGCCAGGCCTCCTCTTTCTCCTCGGTGACTTCTCCTTCCCTCTGCAGTTGTTCCCCGCTGTGCTGCGCGCCATGAAGGGCCGAGCAGCCCGGCACTGCCTGACCCAGGAGCTGAACCTGCACGTGCAGCAGAACCGGGCGGTGCTGGATCACCAGCAGTTTGATTTCATCATCCGCATGATGAACTGCTGCTTGCAGGTAGGACAGGGCTGGGGACAGCGTCTCTGTTGGGAAGGAGCTTGTCTCCTCTTGTGGGAGTCAGCAAGATCCAGGGACCAGGGTGGGTCTGGGGGGTCTTGTGGTGAATCCTCTGGTAACCTCCCCTCTCTTCCCCAGGACTGCACTGCCATGGATGAGCACGGGATTGCGGCCGCTCTCCTGCCGCTGGTCACCGCGTTCTGCCGAGTGAGTCTGCAGTGTCCTCACCCCACACAACCCCAGAACGGCCCAGATTGGCCCTTGAAGATCATGGAGTCCAACCATGAACCCAACACTGACCAGTCCCCTATGACTAACCCATGTCCCTCAGCACTGTGTCTACACGACTCTTCAATCCCTCCAGGGATGGGGACTCCACCACTGCCCTGGGCAACCCCTTCCAATGCCTCAGAACCCTTGCAGCAAAGAAATTCTTCCTCACATCCCATCTCAACTGCCCTGGCCACAACTGGAGCCCATTTCCTCTTGGCCTGTCCCTTGGGCCTTGGTTGAACAGACCCACCCCCACCTCTCTGCACCCTCCTCCAAGGGACTTGCACAGAGCCACAAGGTCTCCCCTCAGCCTCCTTTTCTCCAGCCTCAACACCCCCAGTTCCCTCAGCCACAAGGGAACTCAGCACACTTGTGCTCCAGACCCTTCCCCAGCTCCGTTGTCCCTTCGTTGCCCTGTACAGCCCTGGCAGACTCAGAGCTCCTTGGAGGCCACAGAGTCTGTCAGGCTGAAGGACGGAGCCAGCACTGCAGCCAGGCCGAGGGCGAATGGTCCCCTTGGTGTTTCTCAGAGTGTGGGCTCCTGCCCAGGAACTTCCAACCCCTCACAAGGTTGGCGAGGCTGCTGTGCTGGTCCCTGGGCCAAAGGCTCCTGAGATCATAGAATCACAGAACATTGTGAGCTGGA
>NW_010327489.1:0-9421 GCF_000700745.2 Antrostomus carolinensis | reverse complement strand
TGAGTGATCTCTCTCTGTCCTTATTTCAACCTATGACTGATAGAGTGGGCTTTGGTGGGCATCGGGCATCCAGCCAGGGTCAACCCAACACAGACAGAAATTAGGTTATTAGCAAGAGTCACCTAAGGGCTTGTCTACAGGGGACACTCATAAAAAGGGGTAAGATTTCATCCAAAGGCAAACAGTACAAAGGCAGAATGCAGAATGCTTGTAAATAACAACCAGTTAAGACAAAGGTGAAATAGCAGATGACTGCCCCGTGTCAAACAGCAAGTGTTAGGACATCTTTGGCTTCTTAGATTCCTGCTCTCAGCTTGATGAGGGTGGAGAGCAGGGAAGGGAGAAATCTTCATCACAAGTCCAAACTACAGCCCATGTTCACCACCTCTGAATCAACAGTAAGGTGTTTTACCAAATTTGCATCTGCATCCCCCATCAAAGTAGTATGACCTACATGAGGAAAGCAACTTTACATAAAATATCATTGGAGGGGAAGAAGAGTAATGACAGGAGTGTAAAACTGCCATGCCAAGTGATCCAGCCAAAGCCATTCTTAGCTAGAAAGGAAATGCAGTAGAAGAGGCAGTAGCTCAGCAGAAATATGTTAGAAAGCAGTCAAGAGGTAAAGGGAAATGGAAAAAGAAGCCTCTGTTCTTGTCCATTTCCAGCATTCTGAAGAAATCTTCTGTGGTGTCTCCTCCCTCATTCATTGGTGGCAATGACAGAAATGCTACTGTAAAAAGAGTTTCAGAGTGTTTGTACTACAGGTTAAGTTGATAAAGGGGACAAGTACCATATTTTCCACCGTGCTGACTGAATGTCAAGGTAATGGACAGATGCAGCTCCTGAAGCACTACAGAATTCACTATTTTTGACACCACTGCTTAGACCTCATTAGGGATGACTTGCAGCTCAGAAACTTGCTAGTGTGAGTATGCGCTTGATCTCTGAATTCAACAGACTCATCTGTCGTTCCTCTGTAGCACTTATTTTTCTTTGTCCTCCCAGCCTCAGCTGCCTCTGGTGACTGACTAAAATTTCAATGAATTCTTTCATTAACTTTAGGACAACAGGGCCTCTGGTCTACTCTTTACAGTACTGCAAGGTCCTGGCATTTGCCTATTGGTGTGGAGCAAGCTACACTAGAATTTAAGTTTGAAATATAGGCTACATATATTAGGAATTTAATTATAATAACCTCAAGGACGGTGTTTTGAATAGTTCTCCTGAACTAATTATTTGACTGGCTTTTTAAAGCTTAACTGTTAATAATTTTATTGTCACAGATAATAATTTGGAATGCAGCTAACAATCAGTGTAATTATACCCTTCATTATATTTTCAGTAGGTAAGCCTTATCAAGATAATGGGTCCGATCATCCTTTGCATTAGCTGGCATGTTGCATTGTTATTGTGCTTTGGAAGCCTCAGGAAAAAGCAAAACCTGGTTTGGGCAAACATCTCTTAGTGTCTGCAGGGTTTCCTTTTCCCTGTTTTCTCACCATCCTCTTTGCTATCACAAAAATCTCTGGTGTTAACTCCAATATATCAGAAACCTTCTCATGCTTCTTTCAGGACACAAACTACTGGCTAGTATTAGAAAACACAATTTCACATTGTAGGATCAGAAAAGGGAGGCAAAGATATGTTCTGAGGGATTTTTCAGGATTTTTTTGGACACACCTAAAAATCAGAGAAAGTTGAGAGGCAACATGAAGTGAAGCAAGAATGATTGTGCTTGGGAAGGTAACAAATTAATTAAGAATCATACAATAACCTTGATTTACCCAGAAAACATCAGTTTAACTGATTAAATATTTTTTATTTGAGATCTTTAGGAATCCAAACAGTTTTAGAAGTTGTCTGCAGCTTTGACAAAACCACATCTCATAAATTCAGGGCATGTGATAACCAAAGATGGGCACTTTATCTAGAACAGAACTTAGTAACTTTCCACTCTGATGTTACAGACTAAAAAGCAGTAACTTTCAATTTACCCTTGAAAATCAAGCTTGTGCAGAACTTAAGGTGTAATTCCTGCTCTTAGTCTTCCACTTCACTGACATTCAGTATCAATATAGTTCCTCCTATCCATATGTTTTTTACATATGGACTGATGGACTTACTACTGAGAGTCAAAAGCTGAACTCCTTACTTAGCATCTAGCAAAAGTTTCCTCAGGATGAAGTCAGTGAAAGTTCTGAGGTAGATATGAGTAAAATTCTGACTGAGGGTGGTGCCACAGAGCACAAAATATAAGTGAATTGACATTGCTTTCATTTGAATTAAATACACTGAACCAAGAGGCACAGCTGAGTAACTCAGACCCACTGGACTTTAATTTTACCTACTCAGTTACATGACTTTAATTTTACCTACTCAGTTACATGACTTTAATTGTCATTAAATAACTGATGCTGAGGTGCTTTTGACTTAAGCAAATATGGAGTACATTTTATGAGACAAAACAATATAGATGTCACCATAATCTTATTGTAGGATTTTATTTCTAACTTAAACTCTGTAGGCCATGGTAGGCAACTGTATTTACAAGTTTGGGGATTGCTGATGGCAGAAGAATATAGTTGGTTCAAGAAGGTTTATTAAAAAGCAGCCTTGGTAAATCGTTTAGCAGAGCATTAAGGATTAAGCAAACTACTCAGCCTGAATCCACATCGTCTGCAAATCTGATGTTTATAGAGGACTCTGTACTGCTCAGACCTTTAGCAAACAATTTTTAGTGGCTAATTGTCCAGCTGCATTACATTTTCACTTAGATTCTCTTTCTTAGCTGAAAGGAAACTGAACCCCTGAGGAAGCAGAAAAAACAAGCTGAATATTAAATGACATTGGAAATGCTGGAGTAGTGGGATATAAATGTCTTGCAAAAAACAAAACTGAAAAATCATCACAGGAAAATCTATTTTTAGAGGGGGCATTTTTTTAAAAAAAAGATTGAACTTGTCTGTGAGAGTGTGTTGAAAAAGCATATCTAAGGGCTTTTGTGGTAGGATAAAGCAACAAAGAGATAGAAATTAAAGACTGGCTTTTAAAAAGCAGATTAGAACAGTAAGAGATAAATGCAAATGAAGGGTCGAAGCAGCATGAAGCCAAGAGAGCAAGGATGTGTGGAAAGCCCAGGGGAGGATGGAGGAATGGATAAAAGACATACTGGATCAGAGCTTTTATAGCAGCATCACTGAGGGCTGGATGAGATAGGGGCTCCTGTCAGCGGTGGTTTAGGAGTATTAGGTTTTCCTGAACCAGTCTGACATTTCCTCAGATGTGTTTATCAATTCTGTTTGAGGGCAGCTGGCCCCTGGCACTTTGCAGCTCTGAGGGGAGGAGCAAGAATTGACTCTTCATGATTGATGTTGCTGTGCTTGAATGCAGTCACTAATTCCTCTGCACAGCTGCACAGCAAGTTCCCCTCATCTCTGAAGCACAGCTGGAACACAGCCTGTCCACGCCGCATGGGGCTGGATACCTTAACAGCCCCAGTTTATGGGGACACCTGTAATACTTCAGCAGTCCGCTTTTTTTTTATCAGCTGGCTGGAGGGGAATTGAGCAGACATGCTGTCTTGCTAAGCAAGCTATGCAGAATGGGGTAGAGATGAAAATCACAGTGAAAACTAGGCATTAAAAATCCCCGAGTCTAATGTCAAGGGTTTATCTGCACAGTTTCTATCAGGTCCAGACTCAGCCCTGTGTTGAGATTTCTTCTCTGCTGCTCAGAACTTGGAATGTGGGCTATTTGTGTTAGCACTTTAATTATAATAATCTCACAGGCAATGTTTTGCAAAGCTTCGCTGAACTAATTGGCTGACTGACATTTTTAAGCTAAACAAGCAGCAGTGGGGTTGCAGCATGTCACAGCCAGCACGCTGTCTCCAGTTACATCTCTGTTGCTGTGCTCGCTCAGGACTCAAGCTCTCCATCAAACATTAACTCCTTTCTCATCCACAAGGCCTGCATTTTGGGTTTCTCCCTAGCTCAAATCTGGAGCAAGTGAACTGCTTCACCAAGTGGGAAGCATGAGCCCAGAAGGACCAGCCGGGGCTCACAGGCTGCACATTGCACTCAGGGAGCTCAAGCTTCCAAAAACCAGCCACAAGCTACAGTTGGAGCAAATCATGAGAGCCTCCGTTTGGGCTGAGAAAACCGTCCCGTGGTGCTGGACACTGACGTGGATGTCAAGCTCCTGAAACCCTGATCTCTGCATATTCACAGAAAAACTGGTACCTAACATGGACAAGTTACAGCTCACTCAGGTATTTCACCACTTCTGAGAATCACATCAATGGCAACACAAAAGTTGCCACAGAGCCTTTGAAATATGGTCTGATTTTTGAAAAAAAAGCAGACATGTTTCCCCTCTGAGTACACAGAGCAGGCAGCAGAGACACTCCGCTCAGGCCAGCACCCACCATCAACGTTTCAAGGGGTAACCAGGTGATTTTAGAACAGCCATGACAGCACTTTCCAGTTTTGCTCCCACTGTTCCGCTGGTAAGGACCCTGCAGTTACTAAGCAGTTAATTATAACATCTGAAGAAGCTTTTTTTCCCTTAAATCCAGCTCGGCTAGTTAAAAAAACCTAGTAGAATCAAATGGCCTTTCTTTACAAGGCGAAGTGAACACTCTGCTGGCACACACACACCTGACTGCCCCGGAGATCTGCTGCACAGGCATTGTGATTGTCATTTTAAAGTTCTACACTGAATAACAGTTGCTATTATTCATTGAAAGAGGACCCCAATATACCAGCATTTCCAGCAGCCTCATGGAAGAATAGAATTGCAGAGCCCTGGAAACTCATTAAATATAAGAAAAAATAGAAAAATCATAAGAAAAAAACCATTCTGTTCAAACCATGACAGAAGCAGGGAGAGCTTTCTCATACCTCTTCTTAGTAGCCTGCTGTCCTGGTTTTTCTAGGATAGAGTTAATTCTCTTCTTAGTAGCTAGAATAGTTGTACTTTGGTTTCAGTGTAGGATTTGTTATGAGAGGAATGTTGATAAAGTACTAATGTTATGAGTTGCTGCTGGAGCCCAAGGTCATGGTGTTTGGTTGGTTCACAGCTGCATTAGGACTGGGAGGGAGAAGCGCAGTAAATAACAAAACCCAAAACTGGCATTTGGATGTGCCAATGAGATATTCCAGATCATATCCCGTCATGTCAGTATGACTGGAAGACAGGGGTATTCTCTCAGGGATCACTTGGACTTGCTCTTCTGGGGTTTTGGTTTCGGGACTGTCTCTGCTCCAGGATCGCTGGCTGGCACAGGCTGGAAGGGTATGTTACCAAAGGCAGGGTGCTCTGCACTAGAGAACAAAACTCTCTGATTCACTAAAAACATTTACAGTTTAACTGAGTAATGATCAAAAAGCAGTGAACAATCTATAATACAGATAACACCCAGAATGATAGCTGGATGCAAATACTATTGTTTCTTGGCAAATCCACATTTAAAAAACCCCGTATATACTGAAGATCATGTGGTTTTACTCTTCCAACTATCAGGAGTCTTCATGGAAGCCCACTGCAAGTATGGTAGATACTCTTAATGTAGTCAGTTCCTGGGGATTTTTTTCATCTAACTTCTAGAATAAAACAAGTTACGAGTAGTAACTGCCAGTACCTTTCTGCAAATTAAACACGCACATGCCAAGTTCTTACACAGATAATTCTAAAATGACAAACCCAAACAAAATGTGATACTTGCATTACTCAATGCTTCAAAAGTTATAAATAGCTGAGGAATTTCTAATCTACAAGGAAGGTCTCTCATGGATTATACTTGTGTCTTAAATCTAAGCTTTTTCTTGTTATCTACTTTGTTTTAAAAAAACACACAGTGCTTTCAATGTAAATTAAGCACAGAAACACTCCATCCTTGTCTTGAGGAAGCCTCTACAGAAGGATGTGGCTGTGTTTAAATTATAGTCTCTTTATTGCATAGTTCAACTGTATGGCTTTTCGATGCTGTGTTTTATCAATCTAAAAAATTGTTAGCAGGTTGATAGAGACAGCTGTCTTTATACAGCTGCTACGTGCAGTGAGAAATACTCAGACTTATGGGTTTATACTCTTTATACTCTTTATTCATTTCCATTACAAATGGCTTTTGGTATGGATTAAAGTTCTTGACGTGATGAGACCAACAGTACCAGTCCTCTGCAGGGAATGAGCAGACATACGTGTAGCCTCTTTTCAGGAGGGAACGCATCATGATTTGAGACTGTTTACAGGTAGAGGCACCACGGTCATTAGCATGTCTCACAGATACTGCAGGGGGATTGCAAGCAACAGCATTCTTGTCCAAAAATAGCCTGTAACTTGGTGACCAAAAGGAACAACTCCTCTGTTTATCTTCAGAAGGAATGGATGTGCTTTACTTGCGAGAAGCCTATGCACAGGGTCTGTCTGAGAGGTAACCAGGCACATGTGGATGGGCACCCAGATCCATGCAGCATTAGGCAGTGTTCTGCCTGCTCTGTTGGCAGCAGACCAGCCTCTCCGCTTTGAACAGAGGTTGACACAGTTGATGCCAGCCTTATTCTATAGTAAAAGCTCTCAATTTACAGTCTCCAGATTAATTTATGTTGATATTAAGGTAAGCTGGAACTGGATAAATTGAGAGAACCAGTCTTAGAGAAGCAGGCAAGAAAGCTGTATTATCTTTTTATTTTGCCTAATACTCTAGGGTTGCATTTCTAAATTTTATTTAAGTTCACCTTGTCCCTAAGACTAGTTCTACTTGAATACTAATTTTTGATCACCTAAAAGCTAGAAATATTGTAATAATCTGAACAGTCCATTGAGTTTAGTGATGTCAGCAGGGATTTTTTTTGTCTATAGATAAGATACATAGATTTTAAATGAACACTGCTTCATCCTTTCTAAACTCAAGCTCTTTTGCTCTTTTTCATCCATTCTCGAGTCATAATAAATTACACACACACAAGATTTTTAAAGGACCCTTCCCTCTACTGCTCTATGCATTTCATTATATTCAAATCTATTGTATTGCACCTAGATTTTGTACTGCCAGGACCTGATTTTCCCATCATTAGATTACAAACTGCATGGAAAAAAGGCCGTCTTCTATCTTAAGCAACATCTCTCTACTGAAGTGCACCATCAAAACCTATAGACAGACATCAATATTAAAACATAAGTAAGGTTAGTATCACATATAGCACAGTAAGTTAGTTAAATATCTTGGGGAGTTGCAGTAAGACATTTCTGTTTGCTTTTCTTCAATTCTTCAAGTATTAGGAAAGATTCCCTGAAAATACGGAAAACATTCTTTTTCTTTAAAACCCAACAGTCACTCTCCTGGCAAATGCTGAAGGATTTAAATTCATCTGCACTTTCTCATTACCAAAGAGGCTTCTGTTCTTTTTAAGCATCCTTATTCATATGCTAACATCACAGTAAATAACATCCATACTAGAAGCCAAATGGGTTCATTAGTAGTCCCTCCATCCATAGCTAAATGGTGCAGAAATATGCTCTTTTGCCAAGAATACCAGTAAGCACAAATTTATCTACTTTTACACCCCTGTGAAGATTGCCTTGCATCATTGTTCAAAGTCCTAAAGCATTGAGCTCCCACTTCATCCGGGGATGCATTATTTGCCCTTCATCTGGTCTTGAACAGTGGCATTTTAATTACTTTGTTTTAAAAGGGAAAGATTTCTTGACAGAGGAAGAGGAAAATGAGCAAGGAGACAGCTCAGTCTAGAGGTCAGAATATACCAGACTGGATCAATATTACAGCCGGTGAGTGTGGCGTTCAGACTTCCTTCTATTCACCTTCAAACACTCCTTGCAAAGTTGTTAATGACACCCTATGAAAAGAACTCTACACAAAATGACAGGACCATTAAACTTGTAAAAATAAGTGGTCAGGCATCAAAGTATGGAACATCCTGGAAAGGTCTGACTAGGAGCATGTCCCTTTGTCACGCACAAAGAATTTTGTGTTGTTTTAGCAACCAGAAGAACAGAATTAAAAGAGCAATGTCTTACTAAAAATAGTATCTTTAGAAGACAAACACATTTTTCTTTTGGTGTTACTCTTAGCACCTTAGGTTATTACAAGTAGACATTTTCAATGTTCATTGAAGACTTTCTTGATGGCTGTTTTTGCATCAGGTGAGGAAAAAAAAAGTCTCAGCTTTCACTTTTTGGCTTTACCTCACTGGCACAAATCCAAAGTCATCAAACTTTAAGTACTTGCAGAAAGTTCAGAAACACAAGTCAAATTCTTTATTAATCTTAAGATTTTGAAAGTGCTTGAAGTTTGGTGGGAGAGAGGTTTTTTTGTGTTTTTTAGAAATGTATGATGTTTTGGCAGCATCTGTACAATATTAAAGCATGTGGAATATTGAAAGAGTTTGTATTTCATTTTTCCTCTGTTGGCTAAACCAGTTTCACAGTCATTGACTTTGATTCCCTGTTCCCACTGTCAAAAATGATATCGCACTGCAGTAAGTTACACTTAGATATGTCAATTTTTGTTACATATCTGGAAAGAAAAATAGTAGACTTGTAAAGAAAACAGCCCGTTCTTGTGTAAAGCCTCTTGCTGTTGAACTGAGCAAGATGGGTATCAATTTCCTGGGAAAAAAACATAACACGGAGAAATATCTCCGAGATGAGCTTAGAACACCTTGCAGCAATGGCAAGGTATCTGTCCTTCCAGACACTGTGGTAATTCTCAGGGGCTCTGCTAGTGGTCCAAAATGAAAACACAATGAGTATTGTCCAGGCCCCTCACCACAGTTTGGAGAAACAAGCTATAAAGAGATTTTCTTATGATATCACCAATGACTGGACCTAGTGAAGGTCACCTCAGCTTTTCTGAGCAAAGCTTTGACGTTTCTCACCTTTAGTAACAACAGGTACTGATAAAACTTCCTTTATAGCAAGAAATGGGCGTGTGGATGACATCACTTGTAGAGGATGAAGGAGATTTTGGGGTCACTCCTTGGCTGGGGTCAGGGAAGGGTATACAGGTGTCCCACGGGGGATGGAGCAGGCAGGGAAAATCAGCTCAGGGGACGTCTGGGCACATCTCCAGCACTGCAGTCCCGCTGTGCTTGAGTGTCCCGGGGTCGGGGGCACCGGAGGCTCGGGTCCCCCGGCCGAGCACCGGCTGCCGGCTCCCGGGGAGTCACCGGGAGCAGCGGTGTCAGCCGGCCTGCAACCGTGGGGCGGCAGAACGGTTGTGCAGGAAGGACTCTTAAGTCCGCTGTTTGCAAACAGACCCTGTCTAACGGTAAAGAAATATCTCGGAAAAATGAAGATTCAACCACGTCAGCAGAAAACTCGGTATTTAAGGCAGCACGCCGCAAAGAGCCGCTTCCCTCGCCGCGGCGGCACTCCCGGCTCTGCGGCGGGGCCGTCC
>NW_010327488.1:0-471 GCF_000700745.2 Antrostomus carolinensis | reverse complement strand
AGGTGACAGGGTGGTGGCAGCGCCCGGTGTGCAAATAGTGTCACTGTCACCACCCACCGCACGTGGCACCCGCCACACGTGTGTGTCCCCGTGTCCCTGTGTCCTCGTGCACGGCCCCGTGCCCTCAAGTGTGTCCTCGTGACCTCGAGTGTGTCCCCATGTGTCCCCTTGTGCCCTGGCGTGTCCCTGTGCCCTCAAGTGTGTCCCTGTGACCTGGAGTGTGTCCCCGTGTCCTCGTGTGTGTCCCCGTGTCCTCATGTGTGTCCCTGCACCCTGGTGTGTCCCTGTGCCCTCAGGAGTGTCCCCATGTCCCCATCTGTGTCCCCATGTCCTGGTATGTGTCCTCGTGTGTGACCTCATGTGTGTCCCTGTGCCCTGGTATGTCCCTGTGTCCCCATGTGTGTGTGTCCTCGTGTCCTGGTGTGTGTCCCCATGTCCCCATGTGTGTCCCCATGTGTGTCCCTGTGTCCT
>NW_010327487.1:0-600 GCF_000700745.2 Antrostomus carolinensis | reverse complement strand
ACTGCAATCATCTCCTGGCTTTGTCCCGCTCCCCACTCCTGTGCTCCCAAACGTGGCCCTTTGGAGGTGGCCGCTCAGTTGCCCGTCCCCAGGTGGATGGAGCCACCTCGGGTGGCTGCGCTGCGCCCCCTCCCCGTGCAGGGGTTGGGGACAGGGACAAGAAGCACCTCAAGGTCTCCAGCCAGGGTCACTGGGGGGGTTGTCCCCGTCCATAGGGTGCTGCTGCCCCAGGGTGGCATTGAAGCCACCCCAGCTCTGCAGCCGGGCTGTGGGGACACGTCCTGGGGACGGGGTGGGCTGGGGTGGTGGCCATCTCATGAGGACATGGTGGCCTGTGGTAGTGAGGTGGCCTGGGATGGGGACATGGTGTCCCAGAGGGATAAGGTGACCCGGGGTGGTGACTCTGACATGGGGACACAGTGACCTGTGGTAGTAAGGTGGCCTGGAACTGGGATGCAGTGTCCTGGGGTGGTGGCCATGCCACAGGGACATGGTGGCCCATGGTAGTGAGGTGACTTGGGGCGGTGGCCATGCCATGGGGACACAATGACCTGTGGCAATGAGGTGACTTGTGGCTGTGGCCTCACCATGAGGACACAG
>NW_010327486.1:0-22966 GCF_000700745.2 Antrostomus carolinensis | reverse complement strand
GCAAAGCTAACCATCTGATAGGTAAACACATACTGGACTGAATTTTACATTTTACCTATGAAGGAATATATGCTGTAAAGGCCAGAACAAGAGTACCCACATGAAAAACTGATTTGTCTTAAAGATAAAATGCTGAAACTGGGATAGAGGAGCAATGTGTGCTCTGTCACCTAGTGACACACCGCCCCATCAGTAACAATGAAGAACCTCCCAGTGGCAAAAGAAAAGATTGGGATTTCATTGTTTGCTAATAAATTTTTGTTTCCCTCTTTACAGAGCCAAACAAATAGGGAAGCTTTCAAAAGTAAATATTAATACCTTAGAGGTGTTTAATATAGAAAAGTATTTTCTTTTTTGAAGAAAACATCTAAAACTTCAAAAAGAATGAACCTTATGGTTATAAAACTACTTACCCAGAAAAAGCACCATCCATCACTGTATCACTGTGGATAAAAAGTTCACTCTCTATTTGTACAAGCTAACCCAAATCCCCGTGATCGGACAGAGGGGATCATAAAATGATCATGAGTTTCATAAAACAGAGAGTTTCATACAATGCAAAAAGCAGCACTGAGTCAGACACACCTGCATTTTTACAGCAAATTATTTTCAATCAATTGCTGTAGTAATCACAATACAGCAATCAGTGTTTTGTCAGAGAGCTCATAATGTGCAGCACTGTTTAAAAGTTTAACAGCTAACAGTTGCACAGGATTTGAATGTCAGTCAATTCCCTCTAAAATTAAAGAAAATGAGACATTCCAATCTCTTGGTGGCTCTGAAAGTTTTAGGCTATTATGCACCTAAGCCACATCATGACTGCTTTAAAAAGGGGGCAACTGATGGACAGAAAGGTTAATTCACTTGCTCCAAGTCACACAAGGTATCTGTGAAAACACAGAGTTAGAACTCAGCACTTTCTCCTGTGTTGCCCTGCAATCACTTATCCTACTCGCACTGCCTGTTGGTCAAGCCCACTGCCCCCAGGTCCCACTCACCAGCTCATACACCTCCTTGCATCCTTCCTGCAACATCACATACCCCAACATTTCACACAGTGCATCCACTTCTGCTTCCAGCCCCAGAACTGCTGGGCAGTTCTGAAATTCTGTGCTGGAACCATGGTGGCAAGCATCAACTCCATCAAAGATCCATTTGTCCCTCAGAGCTTTCCTTGTCCTCAGGTTCCCCCTCAAGGCTTCTCTGCTGAGCTACAAACTCGGGACACTGGCCTGACAACACTGGAGGCAAAAGGCAGAATCTGGCCCTTACAGTGGTCAGTTTACAGCATTTTAGGGAATAGGTAATTCTGTGTTTATGAATGCGAGTTATTTTACATGCTGTGCTGTGTGCCTAAACCCCAATGTGTGTTGGCGAAGCGTGAAGCTCAGACAGCAGAGCAAATGTGACCCACTCCTGGGAAGAGGCTGAGAAAAAAGCACCATGCCAGGGGAAATTCTAAGGGCTTGTTCCTCTGCGAGCCCTAATAAACACCTAACTAAAAGGGTCACTGAAAAGGAAATGCCACTGGTCCAAGAACGCTGAATATCTCTGTGAAGGCAAGAAAACTGCCTCAAGTGTTAGATCACACTGAAGTCAGAGACATCCTGGCCAGTGTGTCACGTTCACAGCTGCTTTCTGAAGTCCAATCCGGAGATTGCACTTGCAGTGCAAATTTGCTCAAGGTACCAGATCGGCATCCCACTTGTGATGAGCCCCTAGAGCATCTCAGTGTGACTTTCTATGTCATTCTGAAGGGGATGCTTGTCTTCAGATTCCTTCCCATTTCTCTCCCCTAATTTCAAGTTATAATTACCTTTCTTCTTTTGCTGATTGCTCTTTGCTTTCTGAGAGTGCCTGCTCAATTTGTGGAAATTCAGCTCTCACCATCTCTGGAGTAAGAACCATTTGGAATTCAGTTTCATCTGTCTCACTAAAAATTAGTAAGAAGAAGAATAATCAGGATTTATCCTTTTATAAGTATTTTGTAGCCAAAAAAAAAAAAAAAATGTTTTATGAAAGAGGGACTTGGTGCTTTTGCCTTTGAGGTTCTCTTGAGACAGGTTTAGACACAGCCATACAAGTGGTTAAGACATAATAAATCACACTAAATATAAAACAGAGGAGAAACTTACTGGTCAGTTATGTTCTCCCTGTCTCTCTCAGGCAAGTCATACAGGATTGGTGGTGCATCTCTTGGAAGCATATCCAAACTGTATGGATCCCTGCGATGGAAATGGAATTAGCTTAAGGTGGGCAGAGAGTAAATGCACTAAATGTTTATATTTTGAAGCTTCACAGTAGTTGCAGTTACAATGAAGACGATGTACTTTTAAATATCCCTTGAAAATCTGAGTACACCAGAAACTGCTGTGATACAGGGGAATGTGAGCCTGAGAGATGTTGGCTACCACAGGAGCCCACATGTTAAAGGTTTTATCATTCATCCTTCTGCAGGACAGAGTTTGTACCTCCCGGGTTACAAACTGGCACTGAATCAAAAAGCATTCAGGAAAGATGTTATTGAAGGTGCAGACTGGAACTCTCTTTCCAGGGCTAGGTATTTCCTGAAATGAGATTGTTCTCAAGAACCCACCCTTCAAGGAGGTAAGTAGGGATTTTTCCCATTGGTCTTGGATTTCTAAGCAGCAATTAATTCCACCCATAAGCCCGCTTTTAGCTGTGGGATTAGTTACTGGTCAATATAATTACTAACAGCAGAAACTAGTGCAGGGTAGAGGCACTGAATATGCAAATTCTTTCTTACTTAGGTGTTGTACTTGTCAATGAAGGAGTGTCAGAAAAAGTGGAAAACACCACCGGTAAGAACCTTCTCCATTCCATTACTCCACAAATCACTTCCTGAAATGACAAGTGCTACAGTGATCTAACACATAATGCAGTGGGGAGAGAGGCTTGCAGGACAGAGCATCTGACTTCTTGGCTGAGAATTGAATCTAGGTAGCTGCAGTTCTCCATATTGAAAAGATGCTTCCTCCACTGCAAAGTTATGAAAATACAACAAACAGTGAAAAGAAGGAAAGAGTAGAGAAATACTCAGGGATAAATAAGAGACATCGATAAAGGCTAACGAGAACAAGTTATTCTGACCCATGTACTGACTATTTAGGTGCATGCATAATTTATATTTGAAAATGTCTTCTATCTAGGATGACTCTTCATCTCCCTTTTTGATTCCTTGGAGCAAATTCTCAGCAAGAACATACTCAAGCCAGGTACTCATACAATAAACCCAAAAGGCCATACCCTGTGATGCAGAAATTTCTTTTGTGTGACTGGAATACTGGATCCTTTGGGGCATTCCTTGGTAACGGTATATTTTGGATGAGGACAAAGATGATATTCAATATTTGTTTCAGAATAGGCCAAAGGAGGTAAAAGTGGAACTAATCCTGGAGTGGGGTTCTAAAAACAAAGAAGAGATTATTTTAAAAAATAATTTTTAGCAGCGTAAAGAACTAAATTGATGAAAATTGGGTTGGAACTAGATGATCTTTAAGGTCCCTTCCAACCCAAACCATTCTATGATTCTATAAAATTCTGTTCTTACAATTAATGTAGTCTTCCTAGATTCACACCTTTGTCTCATTGTGACTGTTCTGTTTGGTGTGACCTTTTATTTCCCATCTCTTCCCATCATCAAAGACCCATAATCTGCCTGGTTTATCCATGCTCTCTGATGTCTAAAATACAGATATTTAGGTGTTGACTCCAAGTTTGGAAGAAAAAAATATTGCCTGATTACTCCAAAATCCATTGCTGATTCTCTGAACAGTTCAGAATCCAAGAACGGGAACTTCCACCTCGCTGTGGTGGAAGCTAGTGAGCATTTTGTCGTCTGTTTCACTGCACTAGCATCTGTTTCTGAATACAGTCTAATGCTGGGTAGGGTGGGATCAGGCTGTGCCTGGCTCTTACACTGACATGACAGAGAGATTAAAGAGGTGCACAGAGGATCTCATCAGCAAGTCCACTGGAGTCCCGGCCACACGCAGTGAGGACAAGTCTATACCATATATGTTATGCCAAGACCACCAGACTAGCACATCGGGATCTGGGCCATTGCAGATAAGTAATGCTGACAGACAGAGCCACCCAAGTCAGGCACAGTGCCATGCTGGCTTGGAGATGCTGCCTGTAGCCACGCATAGCACTTCAGTGAGCTATACAGCTGTCTCTGCCTGCTCAGAGACACCTCAGGGACCTCCAGGCTGTGCTGCACTGTGTGGGAAATACCTTCTGCACTTGGTGCCAAGTAGCACAATCTACATGACAATTAAGTAAGAGAAAATCCTCCCACGCACCTGGTTGTGATTTTTTGAATCTCTGTGCCTAATAATTTGGAAACGTGTTTTTGGGATGCTATAAGAACTACTGGAAACTCTGCAGCAGCAGAACATAATGTGAGCAAAGAGTCTGACTTCACTTTTCTCAGTTTACCTAAGGATCAGGCAGAACTGCAGCCCCCTAGCTGAAAAGAAGGAAAAGACTCTACCTGTCCTACCTACCTGGGCAAAAGTACGAGGTTATAGAGGGATTGTGATGCCAAGTTTGTGGGTTTTCTTCTAACACCCAAATGGAGCAATAAATGGAGAAGAAGGGAGGGGCCCTGTGGTGTTCCAGGGAATTCTGGGATCAGTGACCATTTGTAGAGTGTGAGACTGGAAGGGCCTCCAGTTCTCTGCCATCACTGACAACTTTGCCTTATCATCCCTCCCCTAAACTGTTGATCAGTTCCACCTTAAAGTGAAATGGTGCCTCTCTCAGTGGTATGAGCTCTGTGATTTCTCCCTACCAGGGATTGTACTTGGAAGGATTACTCACTGGATAGTTTTATATACCAATCTGAGTAAGAAAATTGCCCACCAATTCCACATTAGGCTTCTGATGAAACAAACACCTTTTCCCTTCCTTTCTTAGGTTCCTTGTGGAAATCAACTTCTACTTACAAAAATGCGAAGTGGGTTGCTCTCTGTAGGGTTGACCAAAGCTTGGGGAGGAACCAGGTTTAAGAGGCTGATATCCCTTTCTGCTACTTCTTTCGGGGATGGTTTGTGAAAATCCATGCTGTGGGAGACCAGGTTAGGCTGCCCCTCAGGAGAAGCAACTATTTGAATCAACTCATCCTTGAAAAACACAGACATCAAAGGTTTTCAGAGTGTAGTAAGCCTTTTGGTATAAAATGTTGAGACAAAGTTAATCAAATAATTTCAGAAATTTAGGGTTAGGAGTGACTTCAAAGTTTGTATTTGAGATGACTTGTTACCTGGGCTCCCTGCCTCAGTGGTCGAGAAAGTTTTCGAGGTTTGTAACTTGTGGCTGCATAGTGTGTACAAAATGGCTGATACTTCATAATGCTGAAATGCTGAGGAACCTAAGTGCAAAGCAAAAAGGTGTGCTGCAGGAAATTCCAATAATCACTTTTGATTAACTCATAGATGGAATGGAACATTCCAGCTTTATCACGGACACATCACATCTCTGTGCTAAAAGATACATGGATCACTATTCTGGAACACGGTATATGACCAAAACTTTGAGAAGCCAAGCTGAATGAGTGCATAAAGAAATATTTCCATTCTTGCTTTTACATGAAAGATCATGGATTTAATAGTTTCTTGATCAAATATGCTGAACCTAATGGGGTGGAGAAAAGCTGTGTTAAGTAAAATACCTAACACTGATAGATGAACCTGTGTGATAGGGAGAAAAGATGCTAGAAGAAAGTTTCTAGACTTGTTACACCACCTGAAAAACAGAAAGTGGACACTGAGACAAAATCTGCATTGATTTGCACCTGAGGAAATATTTTTACTTTGATGGGGTGCAGAATTTGATCTTTTGGTATTCAAAAATTAGAGAGAAAAGGGTTTAGAAGCTTGTTACTTATAGAAACAGGTGAGATTTGTTTTTAATAAAAGCACATTAATCATACACCACATTAAGGCAACACTTCTACTGGGCTGCACACTGGGGCCACTGAATCAGACAGAAAACATGTCTAACTGGACTGGTCACAGAGAGAAACATGATACAATTGAGGGAGAGGTACTGACTCACCTTCAAGTCGTAAAAAGGAATAACGTGTCTGATTTTCACATCTACAGATTCGATAGGAACTAGGCCAAGAGCATCAGGTGCCTGAAAGAACACAGTATTTAAAACCTAGTAATATGGTGGGCATTTTGGTTTGCATTGGCAGCAATCCATCAGCACAGCCACTTGAAAACATATGGAAATAATTATGCATTTTATATTTCTCCTGTCCTTCCTTGGGCTTTGGCATTTGAGCTATTTTTTATTTCTTTTATTCTGCAAAATCATGGATGTTAAATAACTCTGATTATTAAGGTAATTCTAGAATGCAATTAAGAGAATTCAAGGATTTTTTTACTGTTTTCAGCAGCACTCTTGGTAAATCTGAAATCCTGAATTAATTTGTCTGAACCCCAGAACACCAGTCATGTTGTGAAATTTTAATAAAGGCAATATTGGGCCTGGAGCCAATGTCTTCAACAAAATATATTCTGTCTTGAGTGTTGGCCACCATTTTAGTTACTATACCTACCAAATCACGGTGCAGTTCATGGGAACTGTAAAAGGGGAATTCAAAAGGCAATATACGATCTTCAGACATGCGGGAAGAAAAGCTCTTACATTCTTCATTCTTCTCTGGTCTGCTGGAACTCCTGCTTTCTGTCAGGAATGGAAAGCAAATATTAAGATTTTGTAATATATCTCAATACACTGTTTCAAAAATAGAATCAAGCCACAAAATATATTGAACATATTCCTAAGACAAGGTATCTAGTAATTTTAATATAAAAAGAAAGTTAATATTTCCTAAAGGCTTTAAATGCCACATCTACAAGATAGCAGACACAATATCTTGACTAGCAGACAGATCTAATTCCCTTTTTCTAAAGGGATATTACTGCCCACTCATTCCAGCATGGTCATCTATCTTGCTCTGCTCAGAGCCAGTCAGAAGGCCTCTCTTACACTAACTGCCATTACACCTTCTACTTGAAGCATCTCTGCAACTGCTGCATACTGGAAATTAAAAGTGCCTCCTTGCAGAAGCAGGAAAAGGCCTGATAGGGAAAAGTGTTTCAGTAGTTGTCAAATGGTGTGTGTCCAATAAAGCGGAAATAAGAGAGACAAATTCTCTTCTGTCCCCAGTACACCCAACTGTGACTCCCATCCAAGGCCAGTTTCCTTCTATGACTGTTAAAGAACAAGTGATTTTTCCAGGCCAGCACTTTAATTTCACTGTAAAGAAAAGTGATTGCTTGAAAGCACTTGTATGAGAAAATTATAAGGAGGAAAACTCAACCCAGTACTGGCCACCTAGCCATGTAGCTCATGGTTCCTACCATCTCATTTCGCTGAGTTCAGATATCTTGCCTTCATCACATTCAGGTGTCTTTCCCTCTTCCATTCCTCATGTGATAAGCTCCTCTTATCCTATGTCTCTAACTTCTTGAGCTCCACCTGATCTGTTTACCTACCTGTCTGTTTCTCATATAGTCTCATCTGCCCTTTCCTTGTTCCTCAGACCTGTAAGTAGAATCATAGAATGGTTTGGTTGAAAGGGACCTTTAAAGATCACCTAGTCCAACCATCCTGGCAGGGGCAGGGACATCTGTCTCTAGATCAGGTTGCTCAAAGCCTCATCCAACCTGACCTTGAACACTTCTAATGATGGTGCATCCACAACTTCTGCCCTGTTATCAACTAGATAAGCTGCAAGGCTCCTAAGAACAGTTAATCACATTTTTAAAATCTGGTAAATAATGCGTATGAAGAACAGGTGTATTTTGACTACAGTCATTTCTACATTTTGTGTCCCTGCTGATCGCAGGGGGGTTGGAACTAGATGATCTTTGAGGTCCCTTCCAATCCAAACCATTCTATTCTATGATTTTAGTAGGGCCTATAGCGATAGGACAAGGGGTGATGGTTTTAAACTAAAAGAAGGCACATTTAGACTAGACAAGGAAGAAATTTTTCACAATGAGGGTGGTGAAACCCTGGCGCAGGTTGCCCAGAGAGGGGATAGAAGCCCCATCCTTGGAAACATTCAAGGTCAGATTGGACGGGGCTCTGAGCAACCTGATGTAGTTGAAGGTGTCCCTGCTCACTGCAGGGAAGTTGGACTAGATGGCCTTTAAAGGTCCCTTCCCTTCCAACCCAAACCATTCTATGATTCTAGCTTGTCGCAGTGCGCTTTTTTGCTGGAAGACACCCGTGTAAGGACTCTGTCTTTACGTTCATAAGTTACACACGTGACACGCTGCAATACAATCTGTATTATCACAATTCATGGCCAAAATATCAACTTCCTCTTCTACTCCTTACCAGACACAGAGCCTTCCTCCGAACCTCTGGCTTCTCTTGTTAGCCCACGGAGCAGAAGCAGTACACGATTTAGCCGAATTTGAGTCACAATCTGAGAGAATGATTTTAAAGTTCAATATTAAGATGAACACACTGAGACTTACAACCATAGAAATATACACACATTACAACTGTATTTATCCTACAGAGCTTGCTCAAACATCTCTATTTCAGAATTTTTACTATAGTTTTCTGTTCAGGAAGGAGAAAATGGGGAAGGAGAGATGTGGAATGGATCTCAACTCTACAGTGACATTACACAACAAAAACAGTTCAAACCTTCATTTAGTCTTACAGGTTAATTAGGCTTTTTTTGGCTAGGTCCTAATCCTTCAGCTGTGTCTATTGGCATATATATATCTCTTCCAAGCAAGGTCAGCAATGAGATCAGACCAGGCTGCTCAGGGCTTTATCCAGTCTGGTCTTGAAAACATCCAAGGATGTAGACTGTACAAATTCTCTGGGCAACCTGCTGCAATGACTGACTGTCCTCATGGTGAAAAAGGCTTTCCTTATACATGATCAATACCTCTCTTACTTGAATTTATGCCCATTGTTTCCCATGTTCCTACCATGCACCACTGCAAAGATTCTGACTCCATCATCAGTAGCTTCCTGGGAGATACTAGAAGATGCTGCTCTCTCCCTCCACTATCCCTCTCCAGGCTAAGTGTCTTCTCACAGAGTCTCCTCACACAGCCAGTGCTCCAGACCCCGACCATCTTGGTGGCTTTATGCTGAACTCACTCCAGCTTATTGTTGGTTTTCTTGCACCAGGGGTCCAAAACTGGGCTCAGTATTCTATAAGCATTTTGAAATCTTCTCTTTTTTGTGCAAATGTTATTTTTTTACTTTTAAAAAAAATCTAAATTAATCTGCATTTGTTTAGTATTGATTGCAATACTAAGCCCCAGCATAAGGACCACCTGAAGCACCAGCTGAATACAAAACTTATTCCAGATCCTTATTTCCTGGTGAAGTAGGGACATATTTATCAAACTACCAAATTCCTGGCTAGCTATGAAGACTCCTTACGTGCTAGTTTGCATGTTCTTTGGTGCTATTTCCAAGGCGTCATGCCATCACACTGCATTCTACTCGTTCATGTTACCTTGTATGCTGCTTGCTGGAATTTCCTCAACATCCTGTTTCTGTTGTCCCAAGGGTCATTACAGAGCAAGTCAAATGTGGGATGGACACTTGGATACTGCATGGCATTTTTTAAAAAAGAAACAGAAAGGACATTGTTTTTACAGCCAGACAAGGGAGGAATTTCCTTCAGCCCAAGGCATTCCTTGGTCTGAATCCATATGTTATTTCTGTTATATTTCTGTATTAGTATATATATATTTCTGTATCTATGTTATACACCAAAATTAAGTCAAGTGAAAATGTTCACAGTACTGGCATTTAACCACAAGTCTTCACTGCAGCACTTAATGGGAGATAATCACCAAATATTTGCAGATGCAGTATGGGGAATGCAGAGATAATATAACGTGGTCTGCATCCACACGATTGACAACCACATACTGCAACTCAAGTGCAACTCATGGGCAGTCAGACAGTGGAGAGAATGGACGAGGTCTGTACCGAATACACACTTCACCTTGCACAGATATAAAGTTGGAATAGCTGTAAGAGCTCAAACCAGGGGCCCAGCAAAACCAGTATCCTGTCTGGATGATAATAATGGCTGATAGCACATACCCACAGAAGGGCAGAAGACCAGGGTAAATTTTGAGTGATAATTGCCCAGAATAGCCTCCTCACATCTAGTGATCTCCAGCTCTGGACATACTTGAGCAGAGGTGACGTCTATATATTTAATGCCTTAAACTGTTGGAATACTCTTTGAACACAAGTAAATCTCTTTCTTGATGCATTAATCTCTTCTCTAGTTTTAAATTGATGTGACAGAAGAATGTGGCACTACAAGAGATTACAACGACCCCAGAGTACAGTACCTCTCAACAGGAAGGCAGCTGCTCAACCAGCATTTAGATTAGGAAGTTCTTCAGGACACCAGCTCCACAAAACCCCATGCCATGCCTCACCAAACAATTTTCAGCACTTCGTAAAAGGTGTAAGAGTATAGTAAAAGACCAGTTCCCACAGCTATCATGCTCCTCAAGAAGAAGGCAGTTTGTGTTGCTAACATTCAAAGTTCCTTCAGTAGTAGGGTATCTATTAAACAAAGCTCCCCATAATCCTAGGAAATAGATTTTAGGAAGTACCTCACACCAGAGAAGGACTAAACATCTAAGTACCAGAAAGGTTCCTGTCAATCCAACCTGCAGGTAATGGTTGCAAATCTTGTGATGTGCTTAACCTCACGTTTAGGCATGAGAAAGCTACTCCTGATAGAACTTTCAGCCACAAGCCATATGTATCTCAGGTTAAGCCTGCAGATTTCCACTTGTCTCTCATATTAGATCAGAACATCAGAAGATCAGTTGTGCATGTATCACAGTGCTTGCCCTATCACACTAAAAGCAAAATGAGAAATAAGACATTGACACAGAAATGGGAATATTGGGAGGGAAAGTGTTCAGTGACAAATATCTATGGCTGTTAGCTTAGCAGGTGATAATAACATGTAGCAGGTGGTAACAATATATAAACAAACCTGGTCAACAGGCCGCATAACACGTCTGCAAGAAACTTCTACTTCATTCCTTTGAAACTCCTGCACTATGATCGGATCTCCTCTTTGGATCTAATTTGTCACCAGGAAGAACAATCACATTAGTACAAAGCATCCAGTGAATTCTCTTCTCCCTTACAATTAGCGAAACTCACTTAAAATGTAACATTCTGGAGGTGCTGGACAAAACACAGACTTCATTCTCTCCTAGGGAGGGATTATTGCAACCCTTGGGCAAGTCAAACAAAGTAAAACAAGGGGTTTTTTGGGTCTGCAATATAAAACCACCTCCTAAACAGTGATACACAGGCATAATATGGATATAACTGCAGTAAGGAGTACAGCTAGTACAGGTTTGCATTGAAGCATGAAGAAAAATGGAGAGAGCTTGATACAATTCACTAGTGCACTGCATAATCTGAAAGTATAAATTTGATTTTATATTTATAGAAAAAACAGCAAAGACTAACCTTGTAGTGCTCTTCCTCCCTCTGTCGGTTTTCAATAATCACTTTTTTTAATTCCACAGAGACTGGATCTTTGCCTTTATGAACTTGCCTGCATTTACAGTGGAGGCAAGAAAAACACTTTACTTAATGCACAATTTACTTTATTTAAAGGCTAACAGACTGATTCTCCTCTTCCTAAGGTGTCTAGGCATCCATAACATTCAGCATAAGAGGAATCCAGTTCTGTAGATTGCAAGTGAAGCCACGGTGTGCTTACACACACAACTATGTGTTTTGCTTTATGATATTTGATGTACATATGCAATTCTGTCCGCTCCATGATACATTTTAGCCTTGATTTACTGACAACCATGGTAAAACCTTCCTTTGCCCTTAAGGGCACAAGATGAGATGCCTGAGAACAAGGTTAGGTGAACAAGGTTTTCAGCAGGTTTCTTTCTGAATGCAACCATTAACACAGCCAAAGACCTCACTGGGTACTACTATGGATTACTACTGAGACTGCTCTTAGGCAGAAGAGAAAAAAAATGAAAGTAAACCAACAGTGACTTAGCTGTAAAACAAACCTATTGGGACATGAAATGGCAGCTTTACACGCTAGTGGATATTGCATACATCATTCATAGAGGCCTTGGTTAAGCAAATCCCAGTGTTGTTAATGTGGTTAACACTCACCACTTCAGATGATTTGCTTCCTCTTCCTGAATATTTTGTTTGACTTTTAGCTGAAATGCAGCTTCCTTCATTTGTCTTGTGTTTATCCCTTCATTGCCTTGGTAAAGGGCTGCAGGAATATCAGAAAGCCATGTCACACCTCAAACTAGACTGAATTTCTAATTGGGAAATCCACCCATTATGAGAACTGAACTCATTAATACATAACGCTAAGGTGAGATTTCTTGCAGAAACGACAATCACGTTACCTCAGCAATTCTGAAGCCAAGTTCCTCACCAGACACCTACTAGCAGAAATGCTAAGACCAAGTTTATGCTGCTTAATTCCATTACCTTCTTTCAAGTCCTTAATCTTCAATTTGCCTGGCTCCTGATTCAAAACAGTAGCTACAGCATATGGATTCGACAAGTCTGTGGGGAATCTAAGGTTCTGGTATTCTATTTCCTACAAAATAGAAATTAATAGGATGAAATAGAAACAAGAAAGATTTTCAGCCCAGAAAAGTACTCGTGGCCAGCAGGACCAGGGAAGTCAGCCTTGCCCTGTACTCAGCATTGGTGAGGCTGCACCTTGAATACTGTGTCCAGCTTTGGGCCCCTCACTACAAGAAGGACATTGGGGCAGTGGAGCATGTCCAGAGGAGGGCAACGAAGCTGGTGAAGGCGCTGGAGCACAAGCCTTATGAGGAGTGGCTGAGGGAACTGGGGTTGTTTAGTCTGGAGAAGAGGAGGCTGAGGGGAGACCTTAACGCTGTCTACAACTGCCTGAAAGCAGGTCGTAGTGAGGCGGGTGTGTGTCTTTTCTCCCAGGTAACGAGTGACAGGACAAGAGGCAATGGCCTCAAGTTCAAACAATCACAGAATCACACAGAATCACAGAATAGTAGGGGTTGGAAGGGACCTCAGGAGATCATCTACTCCAACCCTCCTGCCGAAGCAGGTTCCTTACAGCAGGTTGCACAGGAAAGCATCCAGGCGGGTTTTGAACATCTCCAGAGATGGAGACTCCACAGCCTCTCTGGGCAGCCTGTTCCAGTGCTCCGTCACCCTCACTGTAAATAAATTTTTCCTTAAGTTTGTATGGAACTTCTAGTGTTCCAGTTTTTGCCAAGGGAAGTACAGATTAAATGTCAGGAAAAATTTCTTCACTGAAAGGGTTCTCAGACAAAGGAACGGGTTGCCCAGGGAGGTGGTTGAGTCGCCATCCCTGGAGGTATTTAAAAGATGGGTAGATGGGGTGCTCGGAGATATGGTTTAGTAGTGGACAGGTACAGTTGGACTCAATGATCTCAAAGGTCTTTTCCAACCAAATGATTCTACAATTATTATCTCTTCACACCTTTAATTTTTGAACAGGCTTCAACTGTGGTTGGCTGAATTGGTCTCTTCTCCACACCATGGATTTTCCTGCAGACCCAGCTCTTTTCTCTGGATGACTTTGTTGTTTGTCAAAATGTTCTTTTCTAGGTGTCAGAAGGACAGGTATTGCTCTTATAAGTACTCTGTAAATGGCATATAAGTCTAGAACGTGCATGAACATCCCCTTTAGATATACAGGGAGACTGGAAATTTCTCTCCCAAATTACAACCGGAACCAAACTTTCTAATCTTCAGAGTTAACAAAAAATTAAGTACAGCCCGGAAGATCTTATTGTTCAAAAACCCCTGTATCTTGTAAGGCCTCAGCAATAAGAATAACATAGAACAGGCATAATAGAAGCTGAGGATGCTCAACACTTCTTTCAGGATATGTAACTTCTCATTATATTTATTTTGGTACAGTTTCACTTCATACAGACTAAGGGCATTCTGAGCAAATGATCTAAGAGAGCTGGTATATGTATTAATAGTCAAATTGCATTATGCACTTGAAATCTCTGTAGATACAAATGCTTCAAATGATTACAGCAAAATGGCATGAAATCCTATTACATATGTATTTCTTAGCACTGGGCAAAAATACTCAAAGATCAGTCAGCCACACGTACGTTAGACCCAGATGTGGTCTTGATGTTCCTGTGAACACACATACATAGGGTTTTGAGTGAAACTGTGAAATCCATAACTGCATTGTCATTCGTGCTGTTCCATACTCAAGTGGGGAATATTTCACAGTTACTTCCACTTTCCCATTGCCTGGAATGATTCCTGGGATTAGAGGAGAAAAACAATAAAAGTCCATCTAATGTGAGCCCACTTAAGTACACTGAAATTGATTCTGGATTACATTTTTTTAAACAATATTAATGTTTGAGTGGATGGCAGTAGGTCTGGAAAATATTTCAGGTCTTCCAAGAACTATCCATTGCCAGATAATGGGAGATATTTTGCAATAGCAGTGAGATTTAACAGTAAGATTATAATATTTCCTACTGTTGTGAAAATGATTGCCTGTTTATATGTAGAAATTCTTCACTTGCATCTGGCAGTGTTAAGTCTCTGGCACTTCCTGCTTTCATGAGCAAAGCATTATAAACATAATCCTCTGTGCTCTTCCAAGTTGGGGGAATCATCTGGATTTGATACATTTCCTGTCTCTACTTGGTCTTATTTCCTTATAATCTATTTCATTTTAACCACACTTCATATCCCTAAACTCTCAGTGCAATTCCAGGATACAGGCCCTGATGCTCCTCAGCATTTCCACAACAAGGACTTTGTTCAGCTCATCAGAAATATTAATTTCTCATCTCTGTAAAATGACCATTGCCTGGTTTTCTGTATCCTCTAGTTTCAAATGCCAGTTAGTTTCACTGGGATTTTTTTCTATGTGTAATTTATTAAGAGCATTTCATAATTTTACTGATCACAGAGCACAATGGCCTGAGTAGGAGCTGAAACTTCTTAGTGCTGCTTAGATACCCTTCAGCACTTCTGAGTTTCTAGTTACCAAAATTCTGACAACTTTTACTGGGTTGATGTTTTTTCTGGGATATTTTTGTTCTTGTCTCTCCCAAGAACTAAGCCAATTTAGAAAGCATGAATTAGTTCCAGCCACTTTGTCTATGAGAGTACAAAAACCCCCAAAACTTAATGATTAATTTTACACCTCCTCCCAAGTTTTACTCAATTGTAATATTGTTCCTCTCCTCCCTTGATATATTAACATTTCTTTAAGCACAAAGTAAGAAAGAACATTATCCTGAAAGAATGACCATTCGCCATGAGGTTGCATATGACTAATATTTATCAACCTGCATTTACCTGAAAACACTCTGAGGCAAAGGCTTTTTCTGTACAGCGCTGTCACAAGTAACTACAGTTCATCAATCAAGAATATTAAACATTTAGAATATTAAATAAATTCAATCTACCAAATGTTGGCTGGACAGTGAAGGCTCTGTGAGGCTGAATAAAATCAATGTGGAATTCAAAATCTATTGGACAGCTGCACTGCAACGGGATAACATACTCCTTACTGGAAAGAGAGAAAGGAAGAGAGAAATCAATGAAACTACAGTTGATCATCAATTACAGGCTGTAAAATTCTAATATACACAACATGCACTGAATTTATCTGTGTCCAGAGGGATGGGTTAATTATTAATGTGAAAATAGTCATTCCTCATTGTTCCAAAACAGCAAAATTTTTCAGATCTTTCACTCAGTGAGGAAAAGAGTTAAATCTTGATGTCAATGCTGGATATTTTACATCTTGACTTATTTTCTCCTACCCATACAGAATCTGATTACAGAAAAAAAATATAAAATATACATTTTAGAAGTTATTTATGTGTACCCTCACATCCTTACAAACTGCAATATTTGGCATGTACAAACAATCCAGACTGAAGCAACAACAAGTATAGAACCAGAAATCAGCCTTCTCCCATGCCCTTCCTTGTGGAAGACGATGAGAAAAGACCATGCAATCTTCAAAAGCGTTGAAAACTCCAACACATCAGAATGACTGGACTTTACCCACCGTAGAAATAAGGATGCTGTGGCTTGATTTTCATAAAAGCCTTTTATGTCTCATGCTGATTGTGTGAGGGGTATCAGCACACATCTTTTCAAGCTGTCTTGCTTTAGTATGCACCCATTTTCATATATCAAATTGAAACACAAGCATTGGTGTAACACCATCCATCACTCTACAAATCAAGACTAATTTAACCAGGCTTATTTCTGTTTTTTGTAAACTGTCTGAAATCCTATCCTGCTGATTAGCAAAGAATGTGTGTTATACACAGTGTTCCTTTGGAAAGCACACTTTGAAATGCTTAAGGAAATAAACAATAATAGCAAAGGCTTTTTTTCTTTGCCTTAATATGATCTGTTCATGAAGAAGATGTAACTGCAGACTGAGGCAGCAATTTGTTTTAAGGTATAGTGCAGCTTGTACAGTAACCAAAGTGCCTTAAAATCAAGACCATTATGCTGCCAGTTGCCTTGTGAACCTTCTGTACCTAAGGAGAAAGCTGTGTGGTAGAATATAGGTCTTATCCTACACTCACAGAAGTAAAAGGCAGTTTTTCCATTGACCTCAGTGGGTTCTAGATTGAGCCCATAGTCCCTTGGGTTCTGTACAGCACCGAGTACCTCAGAGAGCTTTCATTTTTAGGAAAGTTTTTAATAGCCTAATGACGAAAAACACTGGTAAAAATTAAGGCTTGAAACCATCAGTTTTCTCCTCAGGAACTCTTCCAAATTCCCTCAGGGGCATCTCTGAGCAACACTGTTGTGTTGGAAAATTTTACCATTATTTAAAATGGTATTTTGTACTCTGTCTAATCCCTTCTCTGTGTTCTGAGAGTATGAAAACTCTATTTCAGCACTTGTTTTAAAAATGGAGCCAATAAACAGAATCACGTCATGCTTAGAATGTCAGGAGTTATGTTCAGTCCTGTGAGAAAGCTGTAATGTCACTTCTGATGGATTTACTAGAGTTTAACAGATTAAGGAGGATTAGAAAAACAAATTTAAAAAAAGACACAAATGTTCATTCTACAATGCTGGGCTCATTTTTACTGCAGAATTTTGCATTTTCCTTGTATGTGCCTTGCCTATTCGTATTTCTGTGCTTCAGTAAAATTCATGAGTTACTTCCAACTCAGAGGCTAAGACAAAACCTAGATGCTAAGACCATCAGTTCCTTGAATTCACTGAAATCTTTACACTAACATAAATCACCATAATTACAATTAATATAGTCAATATACTACAGAACTAGACCCTAATCAACAGGATCTCCCTTCTTTTCCTCTTCCCAGTTCCTATTAACAATTATTACCGATTACTTAATGAGAACAGTCAGGGTTACATCTATGCAACAGACAGAGTAAGACAAAGACTATGCAATTTAGAGCCCCACACAGAAGATCACTTTAAATATTTTTAAACAAAAGAAGCAAATCTAATGACTGATTGATCTCTGGACTCAGGTTAGCTATTTGCTATCACTTATGCCTACCATCACCAGCTCATACCTTCGTTTCCAGAATCCTTCATCTTGAAAGGAAGATCCATTCACTTAGGACTTATTAACACTAAAAAGCCATAGCACTGGGGAGTGTACAGATTATGAACAGCAGACATATTGCTTCACTGTACGATGAATGAAGTGAGTGAGTCAGCACCAATTTAGACTAACTGAAACCCCAGTTCCACCTATGTATATGTTTAGTTTGTGCAGCATTTACTTTCCTGTGAATGTGCACCTGAAACAGTACATATATGGAATTACTTTGCAGTCTAGATGGTAGCTGAATTCCTTAAAGCTTCCAAGATATTAAGTTGTACAAATAGAGGAAAACGAGATTTTTCAGATTTTGTGCAGGTCTCACAAAATGTGGACAAATCTCTGTCCTTAACTCACCTCTTACCAACTGATACATCAGACAGATTTATAAATGATGGAAAGTCTACAACATTGACAACAGGGTAAGCATGCACAGGAATGACTAGTGTATCTTCTCCCTGCAAAAAAAAGGGGTAAATATTTATTTCTTGCAACGAATAGATTTTACAGAAAGAAAAAAATTTCTGTAGTAGTTGGCCAGTAACGGGCATAAAACATCTTCAAGATATTCACTGTGTTGCACCTCAGGATATTGATATTCTACCTGCTTTCAGTATCCACCTGTCTTTGCATACTTTCAGCAACTATCTAGAGCTTCTCCAAACCTGCTCTGCTAAGACATTACATCAGTGTGGCACAAAGACTGATCTGCCAGCAAAGAATAACAGAATAAGGAAGATATTTTACCCACAGCTCTGGGACGTTTACAGACTGAAAAATTTTAAATGCTTAAAATTCAAAACACCAATCCAGACTTATGGAGAATAAATCCATGTGGCTGTAAGAGATTAACTGTACCTTTACTTTACCATTGTCATCACGTCCTAATAGCTGTTTCATTCCCTTACAACTCTAAATGTATTTGATAATAAATCCTCACCTGACAGTGAACACGGACGCAGTCACAGTAATACCCCCACTCATCAGGGCAAAAATCAACAGTAACCGCGTATGACAAGCCAGGGACAAGCCGGTGCTAGAAAATGACCCAAAATAAGAGAGAACGCATGTAAAAGCTGCTTATATGACACAAACCCAACGCTGCTGCATGCAAAGAGCAGTGCAAAGGCTTTCTGACACTTACTGTTTTGTTGTATTTGATCTGAAAATACTTTGTCTGGGGTGGTATTATGTGAAGGTTTATTACATCGCCAGAAATATTTATCAGCTTCTGTAGAACAAAAGAAAACCAAAACTGCAAAACTCTTTACAATATCAGAGGTCAACTGAGAATGTCAACTGTACTTTTTGTGAGACGATCCGTAGCAAAGAAGCTGCATTAAACAAGGAAGTAGAATTTTTTACTTTAGCAGAAATAATTATGAATATGCTCTGAATTGAAAAGAAAATAATGTAAACTTTGCATCCTGCATTTTTATTCTTCAGAACAAAGTCACAATTCCTTACCTAAGAACAACGCTTAGTCTTGCTAAAGACAGTGCTACTGTTGGATCAAATTCTGGTCCTGTTTTGCTTAGGTGCAAAAGGTACAAAAAATGAAACAACCTATTGACTTTGCTTTTACAAAGGTCTGAAACAACAGAAATGATGCAATATTCCATGGTTTTGCTTTGGATCACAAAGCAACAAACCTTTGGATGGTGACAGTTCAGCCTGTAAAGCCTCCTGCATCTTGTTTACTTTTATTATATCTGGAGGACCTAGGCCACCATAATCACCCAACCTCTGCCTCAAAACCCTCATCACATGAATAAAGAAGGCCGACAAAGGGCAAGCAGACAGAATACAAGGAAATACCCAAACTATTCACAAGGAAAGGTAATCAAACCTATGCCCTGAGTTTCATTCCTTGGATTGAATTGCTCTTGGCAGAAGGTCAGAGGTGCTTTAAAATTTTCCCACCAAGTGAACATGTTTGCAGACACTGTGACCGGTCCAAGTACATTTTGAAAACAGTTTCCAATTGAGTTAAAGCAGGAATCCTTCATTCGTGACTTGAAGGCACATATCACTAACACTGCCCACAGACACAGGAAACAGAAAAGTAAAGCAGAGCCTGTAAAGGACAGTGACACACACAGCATGGCACTCGTTGGTTTTGTTACTGCAGGGCCACCGATTTTAAGTGCTGCTTTTTAGAGCACTCCAGAGAGCAAATGGCTTCATGACCACAAGCAGTCTGCTCGGCTTCTGCTGTCCTTTTATGAGCCCCAAGAGGATCCCTGCTCTGACACTCACCAGCATCCGTTGGTGATGTTTTCCAACTTCATACCCTCCGTAGTGTAACACAGCAGGCTCAGCCTGTACAACGTTGCTCCTCCGAAGTTCTGAGAAAATCTCTACAGAGATAGATAAAAAACCAGGGAGAAAAAGAGATCAGGTGAAACACACATGATGATTTTTACTTGTAGTGATTGTTTATTTATGTTGCACACACTGTATTATAGAGAAAAAAAAAAACAAGATAGACATTATTTCTCCTGTTCTGCAGGTATGAGTCTTTAAATGGAAAGTTAAGGCAGCATCTACCACCCCAGCAGAGCCATGATCCTCTCGCCAGATCAGGCTGTACTTTAGGGTCAGCCAGGATCAGTACAGCCACTACTTCCTTGCTGACAACCTCTCCTATGATTTGGGCTCACAAGAAGATGCAATTTAAGCAATGAAAAAATAAAAAAAAATAATTAAAAAAAAGCAAAGTGCCTCCTAGGATTGCTGCAAGGTTGGGGAACAGTCAGAGAGCAGAAGCTTACTTGATTCCAGCAGGTGATTAGGAACAGCAGGTCTTTTTTTAGGTTCCTCCACTAGGCTGTCCAGAAGGACACTGGGTATTTTCTTGAAGGGTTTCTTAGTAATTGTGATTTCCGTGGAGGCTGATTGAACCACGTCCATGTTAGGATAGAAATGGAGTCTGAATAGCTCTAAAACTCCTCAGCACCTGGGAGCAAATCAAAACAACATAATGATCAAAGAGTCTTCCCTTGCACTGCTAACATCTGTTGCCTAAAACTGCCTAAAAATATTTAGGACAGGGAGTTACTTTTTTTCATACTGAAGAAGATTACTATGTGTGTGCCAAGTACAAGGACAGAGTGATTCCAGGAATCCTTGCTCCCACCACAAGCCCTAAGCACTCTGGGCATGTTCATCTGCTCTAGGGCTTATTGGGGACATTTGGCTTTCAGGACTGTATAAAACATTCTCTCTGCCTTCATGTCCTCCAGCACAGACAAGGAGAGAAGGTTATTCTGATAATTCTGCTATCCAAACTGATTCCTGCAGAGATGTTCTTCCAGCCTCTCCTGAGTGTTTGGGTCAGTAACTTGCAGATTCATTTTAAATTTTTAAATATTAATATGAGGGATAAGAAAACTGGCATTTGAATCTTTTGTTTGGATAGCATCATCTAAGTTATCTGTTTAGTGAATATAACTGTAAACCCAGAAAGTCACGGGTATCATAGATCCTGTGTTAAGTAAGCACAGTTATCAGAACACAAACTTCTCTAATGACAAGTGCAAATATTACACAATAAGGACACCAGACACAATCCATCCAGGAGAAATTATCTTCATAAATACAGCACACAGCCCTTGGCTCCCCTACAAACCACCTACGAACCAGAGAACTGCATGGAGAAAAACACAAGATACTTTTGGAAAAAGTACCGAGTTCAAAAGCCATGTTGGATTTTCAACTCTCAAGAAAGGGTTGAAATTCAACCTTCATTTTGTAGTAGTTCATTTCTTCAGGAATGGGAAGGTGAGTGAGCAGCTCAGGATGGTGCCACATTAATATCAATGCACTATGAGTTGAACTCACCCAATGCTAGACAGTATAGACTCCTCCTGCCAGGTTCCAGCCACGAGGAGAAGCCTGATGAGGCTGGTCACCTTCCTGCTCCTGGAGCAGTGTCACAGAAGCTGATTAGCTGCTTGGACAACAGAGTTCGGATGTGTGATCCCCGCTATGGCAGCACTTTAAGATTCAACAGTTCCAAGTTGAATCTTTAGCACCAGGAGTGGTATTGTGTTTGTTTTCTTGTTTTAACACTCTCATACTGGTTTGAATGAACTTAGAGGGCCTCAAGCTAAAAGTAACACTGATCAATAAAAGTTTGAGGGCAGAAGGGCAGAGAGGAGCATCAAAGTGATGCCCAACATACCTGGATCAGCACTTTTGAGGACTGAAGAGGTCCACCTCCCTCATTACATTTTATGGTCTCATCTCTGGTTATTTGTCTGTTTTTCTAGTCTGCTTTAGATCTTTCAAGCTGAAGTTGAGAGGTGCTTCAAGTTCATAAAGTGCTGTTTTGATTTACGGCCTTGTACAGTATTAAATAATAAATAAGCAAGAAGCTTAAAATAATGTGCTACTAGAACCCTGGCCTCAATAATATTTTCCACTCCACGGTTCCAACTATAAATTTCCTACTTGCAACAGAAAACCTGTAAGAGGAACTGTATTATTGTGCACAACAGTAAATTTCTTCTGAGGTAGTGAGAACAACTAACCTCGGACAAAAACATGCCAAAAAATTTCTAAACATAAGGCTCACATTCTTTCCACTCGTGTTGTTCAACTTTAATTTACACAACTGCCATTCTCCTTCTCTTGGTCAGCATTCCCTATTAGGAATGCACGTTTGGAAAAGCTGCAGCCAGACTTACATTAGCAAAGGATTCCTGGTGTAATCTTAGCTGTATTGTAAATTAATTTAAAAATTTAAATGAAAGTGATGCTACCATCATCGCTTTGCTCACCAACTTTAATAACACATTGTGGTATTCCTCAGAGGGCTAATACAGGATGAATGTTTACGTGCCAAGGTCCTGGAATCTCGGGGTGATAGACTGATGTTCTCAGGTTTTCCAGGATACCCGTGTCTATCCTTAACGTGACTTTTTTTGTGTAAAGCCACCAACGGGAGAACTCAGGAGCTGTGAAATCCTGGTTCCCTTGAAGGCAATGGCAAAATTCACCCCAAATCCTCTCTGGGCAGGGTATCACCCTTCTTCTGTCAGCACTTGGGCTTTCTAGTCCCTTGTGTCTCACGGAGCTCCTGGCACACGATCCATCACCAGAAGCGATGCTGTTTAATGCCATCCCATAGTGCCTCAGACTTGCAAAAGCACCGACGTGCCGCTTTAGGAGCCACCGAGGACGTGCTTTAAGGTCCACGTTATGCAATGCGGCTAGCGGAGTTCCTCAGCGGGCAGAAGGGCTCATAGCTTCACCACGCCAGTCTCCGCCGGTGCCGCATCCCCCTCA
>NW_010327485.1:0-883 GCF_000700745.2 Antrostomus carolinensis | reverse complement strand
AATGTGGGAAGAGCTTCAAGCTGAGCTCGTATCTCCACTTCCACCAGCCCCTACAAGTGCAACGACTGCGGGAAGAGCTTTAGCTGCACCTCGTACCTCCTCTGCCACCAGCGCATCCACACTGGGGAGAAGCCCTACAAGTGCAACGACTGCGGGAAGAGCTTTAGCTGCACCTCGTACCTCCTCTGCCACCAGCGCATCCACACTGGGGAGAAGCCCTACAAGTGCAACGACTGCGGGAAGAGCTTTAGCTGCACCTCGTACCTCCTCTGCCACCAGCGCATCCACACTGGGGAGAAGCCCTACAAGTGCAACGACTGCGGGAAGAGCTTTAGCTGCACCTCGTACCTCCTCTGCCACCAGCGCATCCACACTGGGGAGAAGCCCTACAAGTGCAACGACTGCGGGAAGAGCTTTAGCTGCACCTCGTACCTCCTCTGCCACCAGCGCATCCACACTGGGGAGAAGCCCTACAAGTGCAACGACTGCGGGAAGAGCTTTAGCTGCACCTCGTACCTCCTCTGCCACCAGCGCATCCACACTGGGGAGAAGCCCTACAAGTGCAACGACTGCGGGAAGAGCTTTAGGAGCCATTCTTCAACAGTCATCCACCAGCGCATCCACACTGGGGAGAAGCCCTACAAGTGCAACGACTGCGGGAAGAGCTTTAGCTGCACCTCGTACCTCCTCTGCCACCAGCGCATCCACACTGGGGAGAAGCCCCACAAGCGCAGTGACTGCGGGGAGAGTTTTGGACACAGCTCCCAACTGAACCACCACAAACACACTCATGCCAAGGAGAAGCCCTTCAAATGCAATGATTGTGGGAAGAGTTTTAGCTGCAGCACATATCTCCTCTACCACCAGCGCATCCACACTGGGG
>NW_010327484.1:320-2457 GCF_000700745.2 Antrostomus carolinensis | reverse complement strand
CATCCAGCCAGGGTCAACCCACCACACATGCTCTCACCAAAGCTGCCCTGGCTGCTGTTCTGCTTTGGCTGTTGTTTTGTCCCCTGTCCAATGGAAGATAATTTCCAAGGTATGTTGGGTGAGGGTTCATTCGCATGAGTTCAGCCATGTCCATGTGCCGGGTGCTGTATCTTATTTCCTTCCCACGGAGGTGGAATTAATTCATTAATCCTTTGTGATAATAACAGTGGAGAGCAAAGCTACACCACATCACAAATATTTTCAATAAAGCTGCTAGAGGAAATTCTCCCATTGTCTTCAGCCAAGGAATGGGCTCAGATTCATCACCAGGTCACGGATGTCAACCCTTTGAGACTTTATTAACTTTATGAAATGTGGAAAGCCCCTCTGCTAAGCATTAATAATTCCAGATCCTCCTTTTTTGCTCATTGGTGATGGTGGTTTTTTACCATCTGCTGCATAATTGATTTTGGGGAATTCAGTGCTGCCCAAAAAAAGACATTTATAATTTTGATTATCACAGGGTATTGTGAAGTCAAGAGTTCGGCTATGCAATTACATACAATGTGAAAAGTAATTTATTCCGTTGGGTTTAGACCAGCTGCCAAATTATTTCTTCTGGCGCTTCCTAGTTTCTATTGTAAGAAACAGTTAATAATTGCTTGCTATGTATACGCACTGCACCATTTGTGACACTGCAGATCCTTTTCATCTTTGCCAGCTGATAATTTCTTTTCTACCCTTTTAAGATAGGACAACTAGACAGTATATGGTGTTTGAGATGTGGGTGTCCTGCATATTGATACACTGATAATAATTTTACCACTGAGTTCTTTCCCAGATCATTAACACCACATGAAAGCATTGAAGCCAAGAGCTTTGTAAAGCTAAAAAGGGGTCGGACAGGTGTATCGATAGCAAAAGTATCATGGCCATGGAGTACACAAATGATGGAAGTTACTGAGCTGCTTTGCTTAGGAACTAACATCAGCCTCTACCAAAGCCCACCGTGGCACCCCTGGGGAAGAAGTTTGTTATTGCTCATTCTACAAAAGAGGGTGCAGATGAGCAAAGAAATGTACAATGTGCTGAAACTGGGGCAGGAAAGCTAACCTCAGTGAGAAAAAGAATCTTGAGCACTGGGAAAAAGCTGTGTCCCCAGCTGAACACTGATCCATAGTGACCAGCTGCCATGCAAAAGGAGGTATCGTGCATCTGTGCAAATGGGAATAGAGCCTGCAAGAAGCCTGACCTGGCTCAGATCTTCTGCCTGGTAGCGCTGGTACCACTTGAGGCTTGGTGCCCAGCCAAGGGCCAGGGCTTCAAGGATGGAGAAAACTCACCTGTGAGTCCTTAAGAGGGAGGTTTAGGCAAAGCAGCTTATGGTGAAAGCCTAAATTAGCCTGGAATGTTTAGCCTAGAAACTATGAAACTGAGGGGGATGTGCTGACAGCTTCTTTGTGAGCCTGACAGCTGCCAAGTACATACCAGGCTGCTGCAGAGACTGGGATGGTCTCCTCTGCGCCTGGGGGCAGGACTCGAACCCATGTTGGCCTGGCCTGCATGGAGACCAGGGCTAGTCACTCCTCCGTGTGAGACTGGGAGATGTTCATCTGGTTTCCAGCTCCCCTCCTCCTGCCAAGGGCTGTCTTGCTGCCTTTCTGACATCTCCTCCCTGGTGTTGCTTCTGATAAGAGCCACAATAATTTGCCATCTGCATCACTGGGATCTGCTCGTCATGTTTACTTGTGCTGACTGTGCACAAATTCCCATATGATGGAGAGGGAACATGCCTACCAGCCAGCCTGGCTCCTCCACATGCCCCTCTTCAGCACAGGTGGTGTGTCAACCTGTACAGGGTGTGCAGTGCTCCACAAGGCCTGGTGAAGAGCCAAGGTGGCATGGGAAGGAGGGCAAAGCCTGCATGTAATTGGCTTAGAGGTGGGCAGCTGTAAGGGACATGGGACAGCAAGACAAGGCACTAACTGGGCAGCCCCCGCGATGGAGAGCCCTGTGTGATGGGGCTATCACATATGCCAAGCATGGCAGTGGTGTGGCAGCATGCAATGTCCCTCTCCAGTACAGGGACTGTCCTGGGGTAGGCCTTGCATGGAAGTGGCTGGTGACCAGGGGTGGA
>NW_010327484.1:0-279 GCF_000700745.2 Antrostomus carolinensis | reverse complement strand
GGACCCAGTTCTAGGAATATGCAGATTGCCCTTGGCCCCTCGCGCCTGCCACGTCTGCCAGTGACGTGGCCTCTCCCTGCAGCAGGTGGTTGGGCTCCAACCTGGAGCTAGTGCCCATAGGCTGGAAGTGTCCTCCCTGCTTTTCTCCTGGAAACTGTCTGCTCACTGCTTGGATGGTGTAAACTTTGCTGGGTAAAAAACTGTCTGGATGGTCGTGCCTGAAGAGTGGTGCTGAATGGAGCTAAATTCAGCCAGTCACCAGTGGTGTTCCCCAGGGCT